>NW_007740120.1:23293-31931 GCF_000696425.1 Galeopterus variegatus | reverse complement strand
ACACCATGCCAGGATCTTGGCAAGGCCTGGATGCTCAGGAAGAAAACCAACCAGCTTCCCCAGGAGTCACCGGGCCATGACCAGCCGTGGACACCTGCTATGTAAAATGGAACACAAGTGACAGGCAAATCCACAAGGAGGCAGGGCTGCTCATGGCCTGGCGACGCGGCACACAGATCACAGCCAGTGGGCTGGGGAAGGCGGGAGTCACCGGGCCATGACCAGCCGTGGACACCTGCTATGTAAAATGGAACACAAGTGACAGGCAAATCCACAAGGAAGCAGGGCTGCTCATGGCCTGGCGACGCGGCACACAGATCACAGCCAGTGGGCTGGGGAAGGCAGTGGGGACAATTAGACAGGCTGAGACGCCTCTGCACATTCTGCTTGCTTCTACAGAACAGGGAGGAAATATACATTTACAACCTTTTTCAAAGCAACAACCAGCCACAGTCAGCAAACCTACAGGACTTCATTTGTTCCCTCCTTCGTTCATTCCATCACCACCTGGCACGCAGGGTGCAGGGTTTGAAGCCCACTCCACTGCACGACCAGCTATCTGACCTCGGGAATCTACCTGCCCTTTCTGTGAATCAGTTTCCTCATCTGGAGAGAGGAGATAATGAAACCACTACTGGCAGGATTAAATAAGGAAACACAATATAAAGGCTTAGTACAGCACCTGGCCAGTAATAAGTGCTAAATATTAGCTACTTGTTTAATCATTTTATTTGTATGCCAGGCATATGTTGGGGCCCTGAAATGCATTTTATCCACAAATTATTGCTTCCACACTAGACTCAATAACTAGCCTTGACTGCAGTGCCCTTTTAACCACAGGAGGAATAAGGTTCAGAGAGGGCAAGCGATTTTTCCAAAGTCACACAGCTGGTAAAACATTCTTTTCTCCTTCCAGAATGAAAATACTATAAACAAATTAATTATCGGGATTGCCCAACTTGATCTTTTTTTCTTAATGCTCTTAAACATGAGCAGTGATTGTCAGGAATTGCCAGATAAAATACTCCCAACCGAGGTTGGGAAACTAAAATAACGTCATTTTGCTAGTGCACTCCAACTATGAGAAACGTCTTGTTCAGACTGCGATTATATCTATGTTTACTTGTGACCAAACGTTCACAGAATCCTGCCTCCCTGGTCAGGAGCACTGGCTGGTCATACCATATGGAATGAGGAATCCCAGAAAGACAACAAGTGGGGACCGGGGAGGGGACAGAAATGTGAGCGTTCACAACAAAGTCTGCTGCACCCCTTTCTCTTCTCACAAAACAGACTTCCCAAGAACTGACACAGGAGGTCTGCCAGAAACAAAGGGCCCAGTGCCCACCCAGCCAGGAGGCCACACGAGCCGGGAACTTACTGTGCCAGGCGGGGGCTGTGTGGCCGGGTCTACTCCTCCCTTCCAAAGGCAGCAGTCCATCCTGCATTGCCCCTTCCCCTGCTGTGAGTCAAAGGCCCCCCTCTCCATGCTAACAGCAGCCAGGCTCTGGCATGAGGGAGGCAGCAGGAGCTGAGTGTGGGAGTCTCCAGGACCACAGCCAGGAGCAGCAGGCAGGTGTGCCCGGCCCCACGGTAAGCACGCACGCCTGCCCACAGCGCACAGGACGATGTCTGCCCGAGGCTAGGGCCAGCCTGCCAAGGGCCTGCGGAAGGGGGGCAGCGATCTCCAGGGAGAGGCGTCGGACCAGGAAGCTGAGCCAGCTGTGTCCTCCTGGGAACCAGCCCAGACCCGGCCTCCAGGGAGGAACCCGCCCTCCACAGGGTGCAGAAAAAGCGGGCATAGCAGTGGCTGCTCAAAAGTCCCCCCAGGAGGATAAACCTACTAGGAGTTCCTGGGAAGGCAGGACTCACCTCTGCATCCCAGAATCTTACAGGTGCCTGGTGCTCACCCACCTCCCGCCCTCCCTCCTGTTCTCTCCTCTGCTTCCTTCCTCAGTTCATTTTTGCTCCACCTGATTCCAGATAGAATTTGAGATGACTCCTCAAATGAATCAATATAATTCATCAAAAACTTTTAAGAAACAATAAACACACAAAAACAGGATCAAAGAGTGGCTAGACCAGAGAGAGAGAAAAGGTTATGCTGTAAAACCTGGGAATGAGGTGCTCGACTGGAGGCCAAAACAGAAAGGGGGATCAAGGTTGAGTGCATGGCAGATCCTGGTGACAGTGGGGACTTTAAAGGTCACCCAACCTGCCTGAGGCCGGGTTTAATCAGTTATGGAACACTCAGGGCTGAGGAAGGCGGCAGTGGGCGGAGGTGGCCGGCCCAGAACAGGAGCGCCCTGTCCACAGCTGTCAGACCAGAGGGCCCCGCCGCAGCTGGCTAAGCTGCATTTCATAACTGCATGGTCAGTCGTGGCCTTCACATGGACAGGGAGAGATCTATGTGCGTTCATTTTATCATTACATCTCACAGGCACTTGAGTGCTTTTATTTTTATCCATTATTTCAGGACAAAAACATTTCTTCACACAGGAAGAGGACAAGGGAAGGGAGTCAGTGGGCACGTTGGTCTGGGGGCACCTGCTCCACAGGAAGCCAAGTGGTGTCTCCTTCCAGGCCAGACTGGAACGGGGATAACCTGCTCAGGCTGGCTCAGCTCTGCAGGACGTCAGGTGCTTCCTGCCAAATGCCCAACTCACAGCAGGTGGCAGAGAGAATAGTGGGGGTAGGGGGTCAAATAGGAGCACCTGCCTCTTTAACAGCCACAAAACTAGATTTTTTTTAACTCTGTGAGCATTAGTTTTCACCTCTGTGAAATGGGTTGATAATGCCAGCCTCCCAGTAAGCTGTGAGAACCAAGACCCAGGCCTAGCCTGACATACGGGCCCAAAGCCAGCACTGGTCCTAGTCTCTGGTCTTCCGTCCTAGTCTGGCTCCCGCATTTTGCAAACGAGGAAAGGGGATGGGGATGGGCCCGGGCTCTGGTGGGGCAGCCATGGGGCAGGGCAGGGGAATGTCTTCCTGAGGACAGGCCAGTCTACCCCTCACTTCATGGTGACAGAAAACACACATGCCCTGGGAACCCAGATCTCTCAAAAACACCATCAAGAACCCAACAGGAGTGTCCTCAACTACAGGAGTGGTCAGCCAGGAACAACCAGGTAGGAGGTTTGTCGCCCATGGTTGAACATGGCACCAAGGGCAGCCCCAGAGGGAACTGCTTTCTGTAGAAGGCAGGGGACTTTGTAATTGTACCACAGCAATGTCACTCGCCCCCCAGCAGGGTGAAGGCTCTCTGGCGGAAGGGGCTTGGCTGCCTGTGCTGAGACCACTCTTGGTGCGCCCTGCAGGGCAGTGTCCTGTCCTGTCCCCCATCCTATCCTGACTCCTAGGCACAGTGCAGGGTCGAGCACAGGCATCCTGCTGTGCATGGCCTCACCAAATCCCAAGAGGGCAGACACTGGTCCCATCAGCATGGCATGTCAGGGCCAGAAGGGCAGCAAAGCCACCAAGAAGATCAGAGACCCACAGAAGCAGGTCCTGGCCATGCAGCCAGCTGGCCCCCTGATGCACCCCTGCCTAGCCTGCCCCGCTGGGCAAAGTGGCTGCCCAGAGAACGCTGAGATGGTCATGCAGCTCAGGCCAGGACCGTACCTTCCCCTGGCCCAAGAAGGGCACAGTAGGGTCTGGGCTCTAGCATGAAGAGTGGATGAATTGCCCCAGCTGTGCAGACTGTGCAGCCTGGATAATCAGAGTCACAGAGATGACTCAGGGAAGAGAAAGCAGAGACGGCTCCGGCAGCCCTGCATGTGTCCGCTTGGAGGTGGGCAGGGCCCCTCGCGTTCATCCAGCAACAAACATTCGGTGAGCGTCTGCTCTGGGTCAGGCACCAAATCAATAGTGCCCAAAACAAAACCAAACTTTGCAGGGCTTTCTGCTGCCAGCTCTGTGGACAGAAAGACAGATGGACAGAGGATGTCCATGGGAGCCAGTGTCTCCCAACGGTGCCCGGGTGTGTTCATGGGAATAAAGGAGGAACCCCGCAAGCAAGTAGTCCAGTCTGAGCTGGGCTTGATCAACAGAGAGGGAAGCTTCTTTCTAGGCCCCCGACCTCAGGCCTCTGGACTCAGTGGGGGGACCTGGGGTCACAGGCAGCAGCTGGTACTTCTCTGAGGGAGGCTGGCGTGCTTCCCCGGGCACAGCACAGCCAGGGTGGAGCAGATAGGCGGGCACTCCTTCCTGGGAAAATCCCAGCAGGAGCCGATGCTCCATCCTGCAGGGGAAGCAGGGCCTGTCGGGCTGACTGCTCACTCCCAGGGCTGCTCGGGGATTCACCTCTAATCCAAGGACCTGCTGTTTTCACAGGCCCTGATACCAACCCCAACCGGGAGAGAGGCAGAGACCTGCACGCATGACTGGACCAACCACCCAACTTCTAGGCAGAAAAGGACACCAAAAAACCAAAATGGTAAGGCCGAAATCATCTCCTAAGTTCTCATCTTTTAAACCACCCCAACCCACACACACACTGAGCACCCGGAGCCCGGGCCAAAGCAGGCCTCCGATTCCTGTTCACTGGAGGTTGTCACCTAAAGCAGGAATGCACAGAACACCCGACACCCTCAACAAAGGAAGATGCACCCACGGGCACAGCAAGCCCCACACAGTGAGCCCCTCCAGCTACCTTCCCCCCTCTCCAACCTGTCCAGACACCTTCCTGCTGAATGGAGTTATGTTCGTGAGCACAAACAGACCTGCACAGGAGGGCCAGCTCTGTTTCAGGCACCACAGCAGGGATGAAGGTGTGACCAAGAGGAGGGAGGTACCAGGGTGAATGAACTGAGAGGTTAAGAATCCTGCCCTGGAGGTGCAGGATAAACGTGCTTTTAAAGCCCCATAGCAGAGAGAGAAAGCAGCGCCGGTGATACCTGGGAGAAGAGAGCTCACCTGCAGCTGTAGGGGCTGTGGCCACATGGGGGATGTGCTTGGGTAGCTATGGGGACAGGCCAGCAGGCTAAGGTGGGGGCAGCAGAGAGAACTCCTCCAGGGGAATCAGTCTGCACAAAGGAATGGAGGTGGTACACTGTGTGCTGTGTGCAGAGAGGCCACCAGTGATGGAGAGTGGAAGAGTCCCCCGTGTCAGGTGCCACAGTTGCCTGAGTGGGGGAGAGGTAAGAGCACAAAGGGACCAAGGCAGATCTCAAGGAGCCCAAAGCTAGACAGTGAGCCAAGGCTGTTTCCTGGAGACAAAAGGCACCCTTCAGAGGTAAACCCTGTCCACTCGGTGTCATCTATCAGAAGACAGTGACACAGAGTTGTCATGAGGAGCTCCCTGCACTTGCTCCTCACAGATCACAGACAGAAGCTCGTCCTCTGAAGCATCCTGCCGGTTTCTCTTTCTAGCACTTGCTTTCATGCCTAGGGAGCCCTGAATACCGTTCTTGTCCCCCCTTTTCCTCTGATAATGAAAAGAGCTGATCAGAGGTGCTGAGAAGATGGCACAGTCCCAGCACAGAGAGCCCTGAGCCACGGCAGAGATATGTCTTCTCAGATCAGTACTGACACCTATCTCCAGAATACGTCGCATCCACAATACTGTCAATGATCACATCTATAATATGAACACGAGCCAAAATCCATCCAGGTGACCTCACGCAGTTCCTCACATTTCCTTTTTACAGGTGAGGAAATAAAGTTCTCAGCATTGAACTGACCTGGCCTGTCTGTGAAAGCCACATCTGCCCAAGATGCGTGCCCTGGGGCCAGGGCCGGCTTCCCTCCCCACCAGCCCCTCACATGTGGCACAGGAAAGTCACCAGGGGCTCTGCCAAAGGGCAACTTCCCTAGCTCAGCATCGGGCATCACACCTCACTTTAAAAAATAGTGACAGCCATGTCCTCTCAACTGTGGGGCTTCAATCTGGGAAACTTCTGTGTTGCTGACCCAGGTCTAGAACGGCTGTGCCTTATGGATGCATTAACCCTTCCTGTCCCCTTTCCACTCTCAGAAAGGTCAGATGTTCAGCACAAACTGGATCTGAACATCAAGATAAAATGAAATAAAACAAAACGAAGTCAGTCTGCACTGAGATGAGCAAGGGAAAGCAGGACTGGCTGAGCAGCAGCTGACCCTAGACAAAGCCGACCCTAGATAAAGCACACAAGGGGTGAGGGGCCTCCTGCCCGCTCCCGCAGGTGCCCATTCCCACAGGTGCATGCTCCAGCTTGGGAGCCAGACACCAGGCACACGGAACCAGACCTTCTGAGTAGCCCTCTCTAGCCCTCCTGAAGCTGCTGACCAGTGTCCCACTTGTCACTGGGAGGCCAGCTCTGAGAACCTGCTGGGGCTTTTTAAAAAACAAGCACTCACTTATTTTTTTCCCTATAATAAAGTAAGTTATTTTGTTGTGCAAAATTTAGAAAGTAGACACCTATAAAAAGCAGCAGAAGGACTCAGCCTCCGACTCCCTCCCACTCCCCCAAGATGACCAACCTCAGCCACACAGGATGGATCCCTACTTTCTCCCACACATATGTATTCAAAATCCCAGATAGAGCTGTATGTCCGTACCAGTAAGTGTTCTTCTGTGATGGAATTTTTAACAGCTGCATGGTGTCCAGTTGTCTGGCTGGAACATAATCCCCCTATATCTGAATGTGATTTAGTCTCCAATTTTTCACTCTTAAGAAGGATGCCATGGAAAACATTCTATAGTTTAAAATGTTTGACATCCTAGTGGCTGTCTTGGAATAAACACCTGGAGGTACAAGGTGCTTTGGGACTCACATCACCAGGATTTCCTCTAGAAAGTCCTGTGACTTCCAGGACCACGCACATCGTCCATGGGAGTAGAAGAAACGTCCCAGAGGTGAAAGGCTCATTCCATCCTTTTCTTCTTGAATATATTTGATCTCCTTTCCCCAAAAGGAACTGCTTTGCCAAAGTTAAAGGAACTGTGTCTGGGTAGTTATGAAACCAGTGTCCCAAAGAATAGTGCAGAGAGGTGAAGGTGGGTCTCCAGTCTCTTCAGCATGCAGCCCCTTCCCCATCCCCTCCCCGGATCAGTGCTCGGGCCCAAGATGGAACATGCCCCCGAGTGCATCAGGATGCAAACTCCATAACAAGAGAACCGCACAGAGCCTCCTGCACCTGGTCCAGCGCCTCATGCAGTGGAGGCCCTCAGAAAATAAAAATTTGTTAACTGAATGGGTTAATGGGGGGGGGCAGGGCAGTGGAAAGAGGGGAGTACCTGTCTGTTCCGTAAGTTAACGTTTTCCATGATCAAGACTATACTTTCAAGATTACAGTTTATCGCCCCCCAAATCAGGCAAAGGCAGCAGTGGCCCCCTCCCCGCTGAGACTGACGAGGACTGTTACCATCTGTTATGGGTCAGGATCTGACTGTATTTGGAAACAGCACTTTTAAAGAGGTATTAAGGTAAAATGAGGTCATTACGGTGAGCCCTAAGCCAATGACTAGTGGATAATAAAAAGATTAGGGCACAGATGCTCACAGAGGGACAACCACATGAGGACACAGGGAGAAGATGGACACCTATCTACAAGCCTAGCAGAAAGGCCTCAGGAGAAACCAGCCCTGCCCACACCTTCACCTTGGACTTCCAGCCTCCAGGACTGTGAGAGGATATACGTTAGTTGTCCAGCCCAATTTGGCTAAGACACCATCTCAGGGGTCTGAGATGCGTGGTGGCTGTTTGGAACACAATGCTGCCAGTTGTGTCCCTTGACCTCCTGAGATGACCAGACTTGGCCTGGAGATGCTCGCCCACTATCCCCGCCTCTTCCGTCCTCTCACACTGTCCCTCTGGTAGCGAGGGCTGCTCTGTGCAGCCACAACACAGCAAGGGACAGGGCAGAAACGACCCCCAACCCCCACGCGAAAAGTCGCCTCTTCCTTCCCGAATGTACTCAGGAAAAAAAGACTGGGGGAAAACACCCTGTATGTGAAACCGGCTACTGTAATTAAGAAGATTTGAAGGACACTGCAAAATATTGAGGAGGATAAGCCACAGCAGAGCAGACACAGTATATCCAACCCCTTTCCGTTCTTGCTCCATCTAGTAAATTCCAACGAAGGTGATTAAGGATGGACTCCAAGCCAGAGACTGCAACAGGAGGTTTCCTGTGTATCATATAATTCAATATCATAGGTAATTTATGGTACAATTAACTTCAACAATTATTTTCCAGCACTTACTATGTGTACAGCCCCACTGTCATCTCTAAAGTCAAAAAAACATGAAAGCATATCTCTCACATTTGGGAAGCTTACAGGTGTGCGGGGTAGGGGGGAGAGGTGTGTGTGTGTAAGTACAAGACCATGAGTGTAGAATTAAATAAGTGCTAGATGGGGAGGGATCTACAGCACACTCCAGAAGGACAGATACATGTCGAAAGAGTAGGTGGAAGAAGGTGGATCTGGGCATCTGAGTCCTTTCTGCTTACTGAGTGGAATTAAACACCACCTTGTCCTCCAAGAACCAAAAGATGTGGTCACACCAAAACTGCCTCTAAGAGTCCCCACCGGTCACACACACTATTAATCTGCCAGTCACCCTGTTCACTCTGTTCACTCTGAGACAGTGTTGGTGCCCATCAGCGCACGCTGGACGCCTGGGGCCCGTGCACTGGCCTCCACGCTCCTGCGCTG
>NW_007740120.1:20819-22659 GCF_000696425.1 Galeopterus variegatus | reverse complement strand
GGAAAAAAAAAAAGACAAAAAAAAAGGAAAAAAAAAAAAGCTCACAAGTGACCACGGCATCTGCTCCCAAACCTGCCTGAGCCAGTCATACCAGTTATTGTTAACGGCAGAGTTTAATGAGATACTGCGGAAACCAATGAAATGTGAGTGTAAAAAAAGAGAACTGCTGTTGCTACAAACACTTGTGTCAGTGCTTTCGAGAGCCTTGAGAAAGGTACAGTCACTAAAATTCTGTTGAATCAAGTTCATTGTAAGGCAGCTGTAAAAAGCAGGGAAAGTTCAGAGGACTGCTATGCTCAGATTATTTCATATGTATCTTTCAGCTTTCCTAACTCTCTGAGGAAATCCAAAGGGGAAATTCAATGGTTCATTATGAATGTATTATGCAAAAACAGGATGGGAAACCCCAGTCGCCAGACTGAACACAAAGACAGGACAGGGCAGTTCATCAGTGACAGATGGTGACCTTTACCTGTCATTTCACTATTCAGACACAGTGAAATGCTCAAGTGAATGTTTTAGGATTCTACAACTTCACTGATATTTCAAGTCAACAACCACATATTACTTCTGATCACTTTAAATGACAGGTTTTGCCTGGATGTGAAAGTAAATACCCAGTAGGTGACAGGCCAACCACAATTATCTTCCTCGTCCCTGCTGTGATCACGAGTCACTGCAATGGCTACTCCATATTTATCCCACTCCACGATGCAAAGTGATTTACTATCCTCACAGCAGCCTGTGGCACTAGGAGCCCTGTCGTCCCCACCTTATAAATAAGAGAACTGAGGACCAGGCTTGGCAAGGTGAGGCCACATGCCGGGAGTGGAGCCCAGGATCCAAGCGCTTAGTCCACCACGGGGAACCATCGACTTTCTCACTTACCTGGTACAGTGCTCCAGAAGCCAGGACCAGCTGGCCCTCCACCAGGGGTGGCCTCGCTGCACCTCTCTTGTCCCCCCCTCTCAGGTCTGGACAAGAATTGCCCATCCTAGGTTCACACAGAGGCAGCCAGAAAGTGGGCTGGAGTCTGTTCTCTCTGACAGCCAGGTCAGGGGAAAAGGTCACTCTTAAGCAACAACTTGACAATGGAGCAACCTTACTAAGGACCCCTAAAAATACCTACTCATTTACAGCTGATTCNTTGACAATGGAGCAACCTTACTAAGGACCCCTAAAAATACCTACTCATTTACAGCTGATTCACATTATTTGAGGTACATAGTTGTATTCTATTAAGTAGCTGTAAATAGTGAATTAGCCCGTACTGAACTATTTCCCCTAGGGGAAAGAGAGGATTAGGTTCCTGAGAGCCTCTGGGCACAACATTTTCATTAACTGATCAACACATAACCTTGTTTTATGTGTTTCTGTTTAAAGACACTTTATTGAATATATATTGTTGATTCGTTAACATCCAACTCACAGACAACAGCACTTGTCACACCTGACCAAGCGTGGTCACCACACACCACTGGCTTCATGACAGCATCGTTTACCGTCGTTTTCACTCAGTCTCGCAACCCCCCTAGGAACAACCTCTGCAGCACCACTGCCAGCCTCTGCTTGCACAACACCAAGGATGGGCAGCTTACTACCTCATACAAGGCCAAGTCCATTTTTAACTGTCTTTACTTTCCAAAGTTCGTCATTTTAATGAGTCAAAATCTGCTCTCCCTGAATGCCCGAGCCTCCGCCGTAGTTCTTTCCACAAGCAAATCATATCGAGGTTGATCCCTCTGGCAGGGGAGATGTAGGATTTTTCCAAGAAAAAAAAGTAAGAATGCACCTGGCTGGTTTGAAACAACCCTTTATTCAGAAGGTTTTTTTTTTTTTT
>NW_007740120.1:12973-20098 GCF_000696425.1 Galeopterus variegatus | reverse complement strand
GGGGGGGGAGGGCAGTGGTTTGGGAAACATTGGTGTGCAGTTTGTATAATAATGACCAAACATCGACTGGCCCCTGCCATCCATCACCAGCCAGCCTGAGCCTTGTGCTTGTACATGTCACTTGCATCCTGCACAACCCTGGGACATAAAGAGACCAGAATCTGAGCCCCAGGGACCACCATCCAGCTCCACAGGTACCAACTCGTCCCCAAACAAACCACATTCACACACCGCCCCCCTCGCTGGGCCATTTAAAAGCTAATTCCAGATATCATATCACTTTATCTGTAAATATCTCAGTATGCATCTTTAAAAGAACTTTTAAAAAAATGGAACAACAAAATGCCAGTCTTGTTAATAATTCCTCAGTAACATAAAATATCTAATCAATGTTCAAATCTCTCTGTCATAAATTCTGTTTTGTGTTTATGTCTAATCGTTGGAAAATTCGGATCCAAATAAAGTCTTACGATGTTCATTTAATACGTCTCTTCGGTTCCTTTATAAAATAGATTCTTCCTCCTCTTTTTGCAACTTATTTGAAAAAGATCAGCGTTATTTTTACCCAGTAGAATTTCCCTCGCTCTGGATTTTGCTTGTCTCTTCGGTTCCTTTATAAGATAGATTCTTCCTCCTCTTTTTGCAATTTATTTGAAAAAGATCAGCGTTATTTTTACCCAGTAGAATTTCCCTCGCTCTGGATTTTGCTCACCCCTGCAGTATCACTTCACAGATTGCCCTGTATTTCCTGTCCATTGCAGATGGATCTGAGGCTTAGTGTGATTCTGGTTTGATTTCCGGGGAGGGCTTGGGCGAGGGACATTGTGTTCCTCCCACAAAGAGGCACAGGACCCTGCGACTTCCCTTTTGCAGTAGTGGAGGCCTCTGGATCGGGGCCTGCTGCCAGCCCTTCACTCTCGAGGGGTTTGAACAGGGTTAGAACGTAACATTATTACTTTTTCAACATTTAGTAGATGGAATTCCTCTTTCAATAAAACTTTCCGTCTTCCTCTGTTTGGAAACCGCAAGGTACAGTTTGTACAGAAAGAAGTTTAAATAAATGCTTGACTGCTTCTCTTTATCTGCCAATTCGCAGGATGAGCTGGTCCCCAGCATCCCCCAAAGGGAACTAAGGAGTTTTGTCGTTGTTGTGTGTGTGTCAAGTAGTACTTTTTAAAGTCTGTTGCATAGATCAGAAAATTATGTCTCCATCCATAGTAACAAAGCTACCAACTGTTGCAACCCTGCCCTCTGAAGTCACTGATCCTGCGCTGCCCTTGCCTGCTCTCCAGATCCAGTTCCTTCCTGAAGGATGGGCCACGGGGCTGCCCCAAATGCCTGAGGCCCAAGAGAGGGCAGGGAGTGTTCATGGTCATCATGCTGGAAATGAAGTATTAGCTAAGCGGAGAAAACTTTTCACCAAATTGGAAAAGACCCATGTAATGAAACATGACTGTCCTATTCTTTCTGCACAATTGAGACTCCAAATGGGACACGATTTCTGACAAGGACAAAACTTTTCATTTTTACAAAAAGAGTCTCCTAACACTCTAGGGAAGGTACACATTTTAAACAAACCTGTTATAAATGCCCTAGGAGAATAAGACAATTGCAACAGCAGCTGTGAGGATCCTGAGCTGCCGAGCTTCTGATTTTCAGAAAGAGGTGCCCTGGCACCTGCACACACCAACGCAGTCACCTCCTGAAAGCTCAAAGGTGCTCCCAATGCCCTGAAGAAACTACCGCGGGCACCTGCTTCTCTAAACAGAGACTTGCTGAGCTATAGGAGTCCACAGGTATTACAATCGCCCAACACCATATTGCAAGATAAGAAAACAGAAGGCTGGAAAACACGGCCACATATGGGCATAACTGAGCAAGGAACCCAAGACTCGATCCTGGCTCCAGACTGACAGCCGGCTCCCTCCCGGCCAGCTCTGCCCTCGGGGTGGATATAGATTTGGGGGTTGGGGGCAGGAGTGTTGTGTGTGGTTTCCTTAATGAGTACTCCTCTTACAGGTAAAACGCGCTCAGGTAATTTAAATGTTGGGCCACTATAACCCCTCCCCTGACCTGGGGTTTGTAATGCCACCTTGTCACATGCTAACTTCTCTCTGATTCAGGACATTAAAAAAAATAAGCATTTGATTTTTCTCTTCAGGAGTTACTGCTATTTTCCCCGCAGACCGCACACAGGCACTGCCTTCAAGGGCCCTGCCACAGTTAAAATGGTGACTGCTATAGAATCTGCACCATAAAAGAAAAGAAACCCACTCAACCAGATTCTTCTCCACTGTAGACTTCCCACCATCAGACTTGGTGACATCCATTCATTCAACACATTGCTTATGAGTGGGTTCCTGGGGGAGGGGCTACCTGTCATGCTCTGGGGACGACAGGTCAGTATTTAAGCTTAAGGTGACTTTGGGGCTGACCTCCAGTCACCTCTGAGGACCTGGCAGGGATGGGCCCAGGGACAAGGCTGCCAGCCCTGACTGGGTCCCACCTCTCACTTTAGGATGAGGGCCCTGAGGCCCAGAGAAGAGCTGCCACCCCAAACCCACAGATACACTTAATGGTCAGGGCAGAAGGGAACTCAGGGCAGTGTGTGCACCTGGTGGCACAGACACTGACAAGTCACGGCTGGTGTGACCCAGGCCTGCAGCCCAGTAAGGCCTCCGAGGTCGGTGTGGGTTTTTAATCATCAGCCAAGGCTTTGTGCTCACCGGTGGGTGCTGACAAGTCACGGCTGGTGTGACCCAGGCCTGCAGCCCAGTGAGGCCTCCGAGGTCGGTGTGGGTTTTTAATCATCAGCCAAGGCTTTGTGCTCACCGGTGGGTGTAAGCTGACACCGGGGTTAATGTGTTCCCTGCTGTTGACTCTTCACGATTCCCTCCACCTGCAGAGGCGGGGACAACAGCTTCAGGAGCAGTGTCCAGCCCACAGCTTTCAAATACCAGCTACGGAGGGGGTGGGCCTGTCCGTGTGAGGCTCAGCACCGCTGGGGTTTTTTTCTTCAGTTTGTTTCGGGGTTTCCATCTTTCTCGGTAGGTCCTAAGGCTCCACGCTGCGGATGAGGGGTTCACCTGAAGCTACTGCCAGTATTTATGGGAAGCCTCCTCCCTCAGCCGCCTTTCCCAGAAATCCAGGCCATTCCCACTCTCGAAGTTGGAAGTAGCCAAAGGCCCGGATGTTATTTTAGGTGTGGGAGGAGATGGTGAAATCAAAGAAAAGTATGGATCAAAGTTTCGCCTGTGGTTAGAAGGGGTGGGGGTGGGGGAGCCACAGATGTCCCTCGAAGTCTGTGCCTGCAGGGTCACAGAAGCAGTTCTGCAGATGCTTTGAGGAGCAGCTGAAAACAGATCCTTTGGGGCAGAGGTCAGGGCCTCTTCCCCTTAACTGTCTCTAACACTGGCCTGGGCTGTGATGGGTCGGCTGTCCTGGGTCCTGCTTGCCCTTGAGTCGTTCTGGAAAGAATGAATGGGGTCTTGCTGTCCCAGCCTTGGGCTCACACTGACTTAGCATCAGACAGGCTGTGGGCCAGTGCAGGGCCCCAGGCACGAAGGCTCTGCCGGCCTTTCCACGGAGCCCTGGGGTGATGGAGCCTTCGCAATCCTGCCTGACCCGCATGACAGTTCTTAACCAGAGGCTCCTCTTTTAGACAGTTTCCGTAAACATCCTCTGCTATTTTGCACATTCTCAAAATCTGTCCCATCGGAGCAGTCTGCGACAGCTTACAGGAGGACCCACGCCAGCCTTGCCCCAGAGCCTCCCCTACCCCCACACCGCTCTCTTCTGCCTCCTCCAGGCTTTCTTGTTGCACTGATGCAGCTGGAGCAGGTTCCTATTTACTCTGTGAGCCAAAAAGAAGTATCAGAAATGCCTGGGGAACAACCAGGCAATACAAGAGCAGTGAAGGGGCACCCCGTTGTATCAGCTGGAGGCTTCAAGCAACGGGCGCCTGTTCTCTTGCAGATCTTGGGCCTGGGAGTCTGCAGTCAGCTTCTTGTGGCTGCTGCAATCTGGGGGTTCCCTGGCTTGTAGGCACATGGCTCTAGTCTCTGCCTCTGTCGTCACGTGGCCTCCATGTGTGTCTGTGTGTCCTCTTCTTCCAAAGGCAACCTAATCCAGTATGATCTCATCTCCACCCTATTCCAAACAGGCCCCGTGCTTAGGTTTCAGGTGGACATGACATTGGGGAACATGATTCAACTCACTATGCCCGTCCTGCAGATGCATTCTCTGGGGTCTGTGAGAAGGAGGGAGACACCAGCTGCTTGTTTCCAAGTTCCTCAGCTGCACATCATTTCCTTCCCTGAAAAGCCAGGTGAGAGACTGCCTGGGAAAGGTGCCTCTGGCCTGGCCTTCCCTTCCTCACCGAGACTTACGCTGCTCCCATCAAGGGGCCCAAGTGCAGGGAAATAGAGAAACCTTCAAAGGGGTGAAATGCATAGAGTTAAGAAAAAGAAAATCTGAGAACAGTTCAGCATTGTGGCTTTAAACTTGTCCCACCCCCCAGCTCCCTATATACACATTAACGTTGACTTGGACCCCCAGCCTTCCCAGAGGACCCCGGGAACCGAGAGAAGTATGAGAAATTAAGTGAACTGATGAACAGCATCCCCCCAGCCCAGGAACACAGCCGGCCCCGTGCTTAGGTTTCAGGTGGACATGACATTGGGGAACATGATTCAACTCACTATGCCCGTCCTGCAGATGCGTTCTCCGGGGTCTGTGAGAAGGAGGGAGACACCAGCTGCTTGTTTCCAAGTTCCTCAGCTGCACATCATTTCCTTCTCTGAAAAGCCAGGTGAGAGACTGCCTGGGAAAGGTGCCTCTGGCCTTCCCTTCCTCACCGAGACTTACGCTGCTCCCATCAAGGGGCCCAAGTGCAGGGAAATAGAGAAACCTTCAAAGGGGTGAAATTCATAGAGTTAAGAAAAAGAAAATCTGAGAACAGTTCAGCATTGTGGCTTTAAACTTGTCCCACCCCCCAGCTCCCTATATACATATTAACGTTGACTTGGACCCCCAGCCTTCCCAGAGGACCCCGGGAACCAAGAGAAGTATGAGAAATTAAGTGAACTGATGAACAGCATCCCCCCAGCCCAGGAACACAGCNGGCCCAAGTGCAGGGAAATAGAGAAACCTTCAAAGGGGTGAAATGCATAGAGTTAAGAAAAAGAAAATCTGAGAACAGTTCAGCATTGTGGCTTTAAACTTGTCCCACCCCCCAGCTCCCTATATACACATTAACGTTGACTTGGACCCCCAGCCTTCCCAGAGGACCCCGGGAACCGAGAGAAGTATGAGAAATTAAGTGAACTGATGAACAGCATCCCCCCAGCCCAGGAACACAGCCTGCCCTGAGCTGCACTCGAGGGGCTGGTGGCGTCTGGACCATAGTGTATGGGTGACCCACGGGGACAAGGAGCGCCAGCGCCCATGACTTCCAATGGTGAGGCTGGGAGTGAGAAGACAGGACAGTGACCATTGCTGCCCAGGCCCCAGCAGATGGGGAAAAGGAGCCTGAGGCTCATCCCCAGCAAGGACAGGCCCTCCAGGGGCACTGCTTCCCGTTTGTTTCTAGTTGTGAGACCTCACACTGATAGATCCCAGCTGCCCAGATCTCAGCGTGCTCACCCATGCCTTGGTGAAAGGTGGGGAATGCAGGCTCAGTTTATATTTTTATTTCTGGGTCTCACCAGCTTTGGCCAGAACCAGAGATGTTGAGTTTGGTTCTTTTGGACAAATGGAATATCTGGACTTTAATCCAACAGTATTCTTGAGGCTTTTCTCTAGGCTTCCTGGAGATGAGAGAGATTAAGGAGCGAGGATATTTGCATGTCTCTGTTGGACTGAGACAACTCAGTTTCACTGTGTTTGGTCAAATAAGTTTGAATGAAAACTCATGTTAAGACACACAGAACCTGACAGGGGCAGCTGTGGACACAGACACGTATGTACAGTACATGTGTCCATATGTAGATAACTTTCAGAAAACACTGATAGTCACACAGCTAAGACTGCTGTGGCATGCAGACCCATGTGCCCATTTCAAAAGTTTAGCACAGTGGTAGAAACCATCTATGAGCAGGAAATAAGAGGGTCCAATCAAATACCTGGCCTTATGGACAGGAAATTCATCTGAAGAGCCTTCTGTGAAGTCTTTGGTGATGAAATTCATACAAAGAGACTGCTGTGGGCTGGGGCCATCAGAAGAGACCAACATAGCCCTTGAGCCTGAGGTCACCCAGATTGACCATCTGGATGACTCTGCACCTTTTCACAAAGCCCCCAACCCTGCATTTGATGGATAAAAAGCTGGGTGTTTTGTTTGAAATGTGCTGCTGTTAAATTTGCAATGAAATAAAAGGGATACCATTAAAGTGATTTCTTTTCACCCATCTGAAGCTTCTAATCATCCACTTGGTGGTTATTCTTTCTGAAATAATTCAATACCATTGGGACAGTCTGTCCTGGCCAATGCATGGGAGACACAGACGATGGCATGTGCTCGGTGCAGCTCTCCTAAGCAGACACAGGCTGTTCCTGTGTGGAACTTGTTGCTCAGGATGGCTTCCTCCTGTGGCTTTGGGAGTTTGAGCAAACCATGCTGAACAAGGCCCCAACACACACATACACACACACTCACACACATGCACGCACACACACACACACATGCACATGCACGCACAGGAACACAAGGCTGTTGTTAGCAAAACCCAGTTAGAAAACTCCAACTTCAGCCTGTGTAACGTGACTCCTGATGTCACCTTTGACAGAAACAGCTCATTATTCTCACTTTAATTAAACAAAGAGAAGTAAAGCCATTATGACTCAGAAGCTATTCTTATACAACCTTTCCTCCAGTGAGAGAAACCACAATGGCCAAGCAAAAACAGCCCTTGTGTGCTCACCGGCTGCCAGGTGAGGATTCTGCACCTGCTCCTGTCCTGAATGCCTCCCACACACAACCACCAGAAGGCGGGGACATGGGCCTCTTCCAAGGACACAGCCACTGTAAACAACAGCACTTCCTTGGGGCTGGCAGTGGGGAGGGGGGGACACGTGTGGACTCGGCCTCCCCACTGAAGTCACATCCACACCCGAGTGTCAGCATTC
>NW_007740120.1:2702-12920 GCF_000696425.1 Galeopterus variegatus | reverse complement strand
GGGACACGTGTGGACTCGGCCTCCCCACTGAAGTCACATCCACACCCGAGTGTCAGCATTCACTGCTGGTGCACTGATATGAATCTTCTCCCTCTGGTTGTGTACGAAGGTAAAGATAAGATGGAAAAAAACAACAACACTGCCTTTGAACTTCAATACTAATCTTCCAGGCCACCATTTAGACCACTGTGAGGCGGCTGAGTCATGAAAAGATCCTGCAAACCAGCCACTACCCTCTAGAGACTCTCATGCGCACCCCATCGTGACCTTGGGCTGTCCCCTCCATCATGGCCTGTCCTCCTCAAAGTCTCCCAAACACAAGGAATCAGTGTGTCATAAGCGTCTGTCAGTGGTGTCTTCACCCTCAGGACGCAGATGACCTGCTCTGGAACTCATCAGACTGGTTCTCTCCCATCAGATGGCAAGAGAACAATGGTCAAAAACAAACCACTAGCAGCAAAGGCTGCAGGAACTCAAAGACCTTTATTGCCCTCTGAGTTCATGGAACAATGAATAAGCTTTCCCCCTTCCTCATGTGTCTTCTGTGCGCCGTAACCAGCGCTCAGAGCTTCAATACGTTACTTCTTTCTGTCCTCACAGTGACCCCACAAGGAAGGCAGCAGAGACCCCATTTTACAGAAGAGGAAAGTGGAGCTCAGAAAAGCAAAAGGACTCTGCTCAAGGTCATGTGGCTCTCTAGTGTCATGGCCTGGGTAGGACCCGACCCGATTCTACCCACGCTCCTGACTACTATTACATCTGTGCCTGTACAAACACATGAGCACACACGTGGCACACACATGTAGACCTACAGAACAGCTGGCTCACAGGCCGTGACTCAGTCTGCGGAGCTGGCCACCACTGCCATCACTAGGGATCGCAGTTACCTAGAACAACAGTGACGCATCCTCCTGCTGGTTGGTGTAAGCAGAGGATAAAGCCACCACTTGTCCTTTTATATTTCTAAAAGCCACATGTATCAAGGGACCTAGTCACGTAAAGTCAGAGGTCCTAATGAGTCTACACTGTAACAGCTTGTCTCTGATTTCCCTCTAAAATAGTCATTCTTCTCCACCTGTGAACAGGCAGGAGCATTTGTCATGCAGCCGAGGTTCAGGACATGTCCCCAACGCCTCGGTCCACATCCTCCATAACTTCCCACATATCGTATTTCCTCTGCTGATCCCTAGTGTTTCCCTCCTTTTGGATAAGGAGCACACCAGCAACTGTGGACTCCTTCCCACACTGGCTCCCAGGAACCTCAGAGCCTGTGTGCATGCTTCATCAGCTACGTGAGCGTTTACAAAGGCACGTCTGCCTCCCAGCTCCTCCTTCTCAACTCCACCACCTGCCATCTTCAGTCCATGTGCTCATCTAACCTCACGCCCCACTTTTATAAGCCTCTGCAATAAACAGAAGAAGATTCTGCTACTAGAAAAGTACAGAGAAACAGGCATCACGGGTAGACAGCCACAGGTTCAATACAGGACAACCACAGGAAAGACTTCTTTTCTTGTCATGCTGCAAACACCCCAGGTGATCACAAGGGCACCCCTGTCCCCACAGATGACCCTTGCCAAGAATAACGTCATTATGGTGACAGATACCCCTACTGACACATCGGGCTGGCATGGCCTATCACTGCCTAACTCTGCCCTAGACTAGTGAATTATGCTGACTGCTTTCAAAATCATCATGCCCCAAGCCAGCGCTACCCCAGGAATTCTGACCCAGCTGACAGCTCGCAGCATTAAATGTGTGGGGATGAAGCTGCTCTGGAACCTCTCGGAAGGGCTCACAGCTCTCAGGTTACACCTGCAGAGCAGAGGTGAGTGGGATAGGAGCCAGGTGAACACCAGGTGGAGGAGAGGCCACCAGCAGGATGGAGTGGAGGGCAGCCAGGACTGAAGGCAGGACACGAGGCACATGCAGGGCTATTCACACCCCAGTGGACAGCACAGCCAGCCTTAGAGCCAACCACCAACGACAGCCTCAGGGGGAGCATCTGGAAAGGAAGCAGACCACCTGCTCCCAAACCTGGAAGGCTGATGAATCACAGAGTCCAAGGACAACAGAGCCTCCATGACCCCTGATAACCCCTGAAGCATGCAAACAGGCTCTAAGTTTCCTGGGAGCCAGTGCAGGAAGGAGGCCACAGTTGTTGGTGTGCACCTTATCCAAAAAGTGGGAGTGGGAGAAAAAGGGGAACCAGAGAGACCCTTTTGGAGGGGGGGTCTCCACAGGGGACCTGTATGCATCGGCTCAGGCAGTGCTGCAATAACCCCTGCTCCCAGTCACGGTTCCCACACTTGAGCTGCACCAGCTCAAGTCTGTTAAAACACAGATCGCTAGGTTCCAGCCCCAGAGTTCCCAATGCTGCACGTCTGGGCTGGCCTGAGAATGCGCATTTCTAACTGGTTCCCGGGCCATGCTGAGGCTGCTGGTCCAAGGACCATGCTTGGAGAACCACTTTGTCAAAGCAATTTGAAAAAGGTCACGGAGAACTTCGTACAGAGTGGACTTGTGCATGGTCACCTCAGGGAAATATATGCATACACACACATATATACCTTCATATACACTTAAAAATCACATATATAACAGACACACACATATATACATTCATATACACATAATAATTACATACATAATACACACATTCACATCCATACACATTTAACAATTTTATATATATATAACACATGTATGTGTATTTATATACATATAACAATCACATACATAACACACATATACACATTTCTATGTATATAACAATTACATACATAATACACATGTACACATCCACATACATATAACAATGATACAATACACATGCATATGTACATTCATATGCATATGACAATCACATAACACACATGTACACATCCATATACACACGACAGTCACATACATAATACACATGTACACATCCACATACATATAACAATTGCATACATAATACCCATGCATATGTACATTTATGTACATATAACAATAGCTTACATAATATGCACATATCCATATCCACATACATATAACAATTGCATACATAGTACACATGTATGTGTACATTCATATACACATATCACATACATAACACACTGCCTTCGATTGAATGTCCCCCCAAAACTTGACCCCCACTGTGACAGTGTTAAGAGGGTGGGAAATGCTATTGTGGTAGTTGAAACGGAGGGCCTTGAAGAGGTGATTAAGTTCATGGTTTAATGGTGGTTGTGGGTGTGGTTCTGAGGGCTTTAAAAGGAGAGCACATGAGGCACGCGCTCTCGTTCTCTCTCTCTCCTCTCCTCCTCTCTCTCTCTCTCTCCCCCCCTCCTCTTCTCTCTCTCTCTCTCTCTCTCTCTCTCTCCTATTTTTGCCATGTGAGACCCCTGGCTCACTGTTGCCACCACCAAGACCCTCACCAGATGCATTCCCTGGACTTTGGACTTCTCGCTCTCTGAAACCGTAAGCAATAAATTTCATTTTCTTATAAAATGCCCAGTTCCAAGTATTTTGTTATAAGCAACAGAAATGAACTAACACACACACATATACACATTAACACACAAATAATCACATAACGCTAATAGACATACACTCATCTATATGCATATAGCAATTACATACCTAATAAACACGTACACATCCACATAAACAATTTCACACATAATACACATGCATAAGCACATTCACATACATAACAATCACATATAACACACACCCACACATCCACATACATGTGACAATTACAGACACAACACACAAAAACACAGAGCAGCAAGGGGAGTGTGCAGGAGCCAGGCTGGGCTGGAAGAAGAGCCAGTTCTCTTAGTGGCCACACCTGCAGCAGGGAAACAGCAAAGCAATAACATCCCAGCATCCAGGCCGGGGGCTTGGGGCTGTGGCCTGCCCATGCTGCTGACAGCCCCACAGCCGACACCTTCAGACCTAGTGCAGCGACACGGCACTCCAGCGGGACTCACCAACAACAGATCCGATGACAAGAGAACCTCTGAGAAGAGGGCAGAGCCGCAGCTGACTCGGGGGAAACTGACTCCAGCCAGGACCTAGGAGTGGCACATGTGGCTCCTGGGCCCATGACAGGCCCAAGGAAATCAGTCACAGAGACTACAAAGTCCCAGGCTGTGAGCTGCACAGGAAGAGTGGAGGAGGGACGAGTGGGCGGCTGCCCAGGGCCACCTCTGAGGCCAGCCAGGGTGGCCTGGACGTGAGCCACACGCTCCCTGAGGTCATCATCTCTTGAGGCCACATATTTTTCATAGTTTGTAGATATTTTAGGTTTTTGAATGAGTTTCTTTTAACCTTCCTATGACTGCAAATGCACATTTGGCCCTCCCAGTGCAGAGAGAGCACAGCATGTGATGGAATTAAAAGGAGCACAGTAATGGCACCTGGTCTGTGGGCGGGGCATCTGTGACATGCCTAACCCCTGTGCATCCCTTTCCTTTCATTCTATCGTCAGCTAGGTTAGGGAACACCCCCATCCCCACTGGGTAGAAGAGGATACTGATGCTCGGGGTGGGCAGGGGCTTGTGCAGGACACAGCCTGTCGGCAGTAGAGCCAGGATCTGATCTCGGCTTCATCAGAGCAGCGAGCCCCTGGGGAGGATGTGCGACTGCATTCAGGACAGAGCCAGCCCTGCATAAGGAGCTGCCGGGCCCTCAGCCAGAGACATGGGAAAGACTGGCAAAATCCCAACCTCTGAATTCAGTGTATGGCAAACCCAGGACCACGGGTATGAAGCCCCATCAGTTTGGGAAGTTATGGGCCACACGCCAGAGCAATGCCAGGAGAAGGTGGTGGGCACACCTGTTTCCCTCCCTCACAGGTGAGGCTGGGACACACACACGCTTCCCCAGCAGCAAGAGGCTGCTGCAGGTTTGTTTCCCTGGGAGTTGCTTCTGACTTACAATAAGAAAAGAGGATCACCCTGTCCCACTCTCCTGGTACACTGAGCCCCGCAGGTGTCCTGCAACCTGCTAATAAGCGATTAGAAACAAGGCTTAACCACCTTATCTCCAACGGGTGGAGAAAAAGAAAGTACTGAGAGGTACCAACATTCAAAGGAATTTCATTTAAAAAGCAGACAGCAATTTATATTTACCTATAACAAGCCAAAGAGAAAGTGTTTCCGTAAGTTCACCGGCAATCTGATAAAAGCATGGCATTTGTCGGAGCTGAGTGTTCACAAATCATTGCATCACACTTTCTGCACAGCCACCCCGTGACACAGGCAATGTCACTGTCCACGTTTTTATCACAAGAAAATCGATGTGTAGATTCTTCACTTTACAGCCTTGGAAACCCAGGCTCAGGGAAATTAACCTCTGAAGGTAACTATCACTGATCCCAAAGGTAATTCCTACAAAGGAGCTCAAGGATTCTCTCCTCTTAAGGAAAACGTGCTACTGGCTAGTGCAGGGTGGTCAAATGTCCCTACAGAGAGCACTGTAAATGAAAGCTACAGGTCAAAGGGAGGGGGTGGATCCTAGAGGGAGCAGAAAAACTGCCCAAACAGGGCACAGCTTCAAGAAAGACAGGTAGGTACAAAGGCCCAAGGAAACACGAAGGACTTACCTGTTCCAGTTGGACTTGCACACAGCAGGGAACCACCACCTTCAAGGAAGAAGAAACAGATAAACAAACGGATTCTCAAGAAACAACTCAGCATAATGATCAAGCAGACTCAGGGAGGCTGAAACTGTCTCTAGCCAACTTCACAGTCACAAGGTTGGAACATTTCAAGACTGACAAGTCCTAGAATTAATAGAGTCTATGTCTGTGTTAACCTTTGGAAAGTCCTTTTTGAGAATTTCATGAAAACCATGGAGCTCCCCGACCCCAAGAAAAATGCACATCACTCACATATACAGAATTCCACCTTCAATTTCAAACAACTGGTGGATTCCCAGGATAGAAGGTTCTGAGCCAGCCCAAGCCCCTCCTCACTGGGAAGCAGAGTCCAGAGACGGAGGTGGAGGCTCTGCCTGGTGGTCTTCCAGCTGCCCCCACTCCTCACACCCATACCCAGGGGCTGGCAAGCTCTACAAGACGGACCACCTTTTCTAGAACTATGTCTACACGTGGAACTGAAAACTCATTCTGAATGTGGCAATGTCAGTGTGGTTATTCCATTCAGCACATGGGATAGTGGAAAGAAGTTTCCTTGGACTCTACCACAGTCCCCTGGAGAACTGAGAGGTCATGAAGAAAGACAGACAAGGCAAAATGATAAGACCGCAGTTAAAACCCAGTCAGGAGGGGCCGTTCCAGGCACCAGGAACGACTGACCCAACGGAGATAGATAAAGACCCCAACAACGGGGATAAGGGTCCCCTGGAGAACTGAGAGGTCATGAAGAAAGACAGACAAGGCAAAATGATAAGACCGCAGCTAAAACCCAGTCAGGAGGGGCCGTTCCAGGCACCAGGAACGACTGACCCAACGGAGATAGATAAAGACCCCAACAACGGGGATAAGGCCCCAACAACGGGGATAAGGCCCCAACTTTGATGTCCACCTTTGGAAGGATCTCTGCTCCACCACTTTCTAGTCATGAGACCTTGGCCTTTCATCTCTCTGGGCCTCAGTTTCCTCACATGAAAACTGTAGGTAATAATAGTGCCTTCCTCACAGGGTAGTTTTAATGATTAAGAGATAGTATCTGAGGAGCTAAGAAGAATGACTGGCACAGAGCAGGGTCTCCATTCACGGGAACACAGGGCTCTCCCGAGTAGAAAGGGCCATCAGTGGGTGAGGGCAGCAGACTTGCCTCGTGCTGCCGGGGAGGCCGACCAGGAACCTGGCACCTACGAACAGGACTGAACTTTCTATGACGAGCTCCCTCAATGCTTAGCTCCCTCCTGGCTCTCCCCGCTTCAGACTCCTGGCACCTCCATTTCTCAAACAGTTTTCTGAAAATGTGCAAAGGAAGTTGAAATTCCAGGGATCTCACTAATTGTTCTTGTGGGTTGGTGTGGGCGGCAGCATGACCTTGGTGCTTGCTGGGGTGACTATTTATAGCTCTCTTGCTTATCTTACTCAGTAAGTTCCTCAAGGAATATGTGACACATGGTCATTCATGTCTGGGATGTATCATTACTCCACCAGGACACTGACTCATATTCTTGTCTGGGGCAGGGGTCCTCTCATGGCCCCCACCCACCCCCTAACTGTCCGCCTCCTCTGCGCACACACACAGCAGCAGGCAAGCACATGTATACATTAAAGTTTGATGCATGGATGAGGGAATAAGTAAACAAATAAATGTAAAGACAAAAACAAATGGCTTTGGAAATATAGGGAGTTATAGGCAGAACCTTACAGGATGGTGGTGGCAGCCAGGTAAGGAGACCCATGGCCGACAGAGACTGGGCAGCCATGCCATCACTCCCCACCCCCCAACCCCCGGACACACTGGCTGGACGCTTGAGTGTCACCTTCCATTCTTCAACCTGAGCAGAGAGGCAGATATGCAGGCTTTGTCTGCACAGGCTGCATCCCAGTCGCTCGGCCACACAGCTCTGGGACTCTCTGCCGGCAGCTGCACCTGTCCCCTGACCTAAAGACCTACCCACCTGCCCCGCACCAGGAGTGGCACCTCCTGAGGATGGAGAGGCTGGGCGGGGTGGCTCTTCAGGGTCCAGGTCAAGGCAGCACAGCACGTCGCCTGCCTGCCCTCCCTACCTCCAGTCCCACCTCTGATCCATGCTTCTTCGGCTCCTGTCATGGGAATGAGGGAAACACCACGTGCCTGGGTCATCCCAGGTTGGCCTGGCTTTCCTCAGCTGGAAGGAGCAGATGCTTCTTTACATCTTGGTTCTCAGGGCGCCAGTCTCAACTCACTGATGAGGCCAAAGACTGAGCGGGACAGCCACCCAACACCGCAGGGGGGGAAATATCCTGACCCCATGTCCCCTGAGACCCTCCCACAGATGCTCCCGCCCAGGACTCACCAAGCTGCACCTGCTCGTCAGTGCCCAGCCCACATGGCAGGGAGAGAGGAGAGGTGGTGTGGCCAGGGGCTGGGGGGCGCCACCCTACCCAGCACCTTGGCCTGCGCTGTGAAGTGGTGCTGGGCGGGACGTGTGGGGATGAGACAAGAACAGACCCTGCTCCTGCATCCAGCCCACCCATGGGGGGCCCACAGGGCCAAAGCACCATGTCTGCAGGCCTTGCTCCTCAGCCCTCTCCCTACCCAAAAGCCAAGGAACCACCCGTTCTGTGCTCAAGGAGCTGAGTGTCAGAGCGGGCCAGCCACTGCGCGACTCCCACAGAGAGGAAGATGTCATGGGGCCGAGGTCCCTGCTCTTCCCCCATGGTGGCTGCTGCCCTCTCACCACAAGGGGCTCCCCAGAAGTAAGAGAGGCAAGAGGGGACAATAGCAGGGTGGGGCTGGGAGGGGAGCAGCTCCCACTAGGGGCTACAGAAAACCTGAGAGAGGGCCGTGAGCCAGGGCACCCCCAGACTTGTCCCTCCCTTCACGGCAGCAATGGCTCCTCCGAGAGGCCTGCTTGACAGCCACTTTATGGCTGTCCTCTTGGCTCTATTCGGGGCCTAATCTCCCGTAACCAAGGACGACCACAAACAAACAGGGCTGTGCCCGGCCCACACCTGCATATGTGGGTACCTGGAGCCACCGGTGTCAACAACCTTGTCTCAAGCCAGCAGGTCCACAGGACAGAGGCCAGAGGGGGCGAGGGCTTTCCATCCAGTGGTGACTGTGTCCTTGGGAGTGTGTGTGCGTGACAGTGAGTGAGTGAGTGAGTGAGTGGCTGGGTGTATGTGTATGGGGGTGTGTGCGTTTGTGTGTGCCACATGAAGATGTGTAAGTGCAGTGTACGTGTCTAAAGTTGTGAATCTGCCTGTGTTTTTGTGTGTACGACAGTGTGTCTGTGTGAGTGCATATCTGTGTGTGTCTGTGTGTGTCTCTCAGTGTGTGTGAGTGTGTGCACACACAACAGAAGCTCAGTCCTGCTGTTGCAAGGTGTTTCACACGTTCAGCCACCGCAGTGGAAGCCCAGCCACCTGTTCTCTCCTCCCGCCATTTTTGCTGCTATTCTCCAGGTAATTCTGCCCACAGGTGAGATCCCCCACTTTGGCACCAACTCCTTACAAAGCTGCCGCGGGGATATGTGTGAGGAAGCACACACAGTGTGCAACATCACGAAGGTTCTCGCTGAATGTTTCTTCCATTCTCTTTCCTTCCCCTTTGTCACGGATCCTTCCTTTCTTCTCTCTGGGCTCCAGAATTGCTTTCCAGTTACCTCCCGCCATTTTTGCTGCTATTCTCCAGGTAATTCTGCCCACAGGTGAGATCCCCCACTTTGGCACCAAACAGGAATGAGCAAATCCTGTTCATGCCAAGATTTGGGCAGGGTGGATCAGCTCAACAGTGTCAGCCAACAGTTATTAAAATACATTCAATAAACGCACACATCCACAGAGAACAATCCATCAGCCATCATTCAGGTGCAAAACAGGGGCAAATGGGACAGGAATAAAGGGCCAGCCACGGCCGCCTCTGCCTTGGGGACAGGTGAGAACATGGCTTGCCAAGTTAAGCCCACAGAGAGGCACCGCCTTAAGCACAAATCCTATCATTAACTAAAGCTATTTTAATCATAATTATTTGAATCCCAAGATAAGTCGCACAAAATTGGAAGCAAAGTTACTTTTGTTTTATCTTTATGAAAACAATTCTTTATGAAGAAACTTCATCATGAAGCCAAAACTGCAGACTTTCTTTCTCAAATCATAAAAACAGTCAAAGGTCACCTGCCTCTCAGGCCCTGAACTAGGCCCGGGAGAAACAGATGCCAATGGTCGCTGGCCACTGGGATCTTACAATATCACGGAGGTCGGGACACCTCTGTAATCTCTACGCAGAGAGGCAGTCTGGTTGGAGGGGGGGGGGCTTTTTCAAAGGGGCGATTTTATTATTTTTCACCTTTTACTTCTTACGTTGAATGTTAGTGACCAATAAAACTGCAAGATGTTTTTATTTGCCCCTACGTAAGATCAAGAAAAGATAAGCTGTTCATTTCTTTTTGTTACTGTTATTATCATTTATTATAAATAGGGGAAGAATACTAAGAGGAAAGCCCCCCATCCCCAATGCTTAAACATCAGCTGCCTTAGCTCAGGCTGCCATACCACAGCCTGGGAGGCTTAAGCAACAGAAATTACTGTCTCAC
>NW_007740120.1:0-853 GCF_000696425.1 Galeopterus variegatus | reverse complement strand
TGGGCAAGACCCGAATCTGGGTGGACACTTATCAGACCCCTGTGTCTTATCTTTTTAAAGAGACAAATAAAAATATAATGATCAATGGAATGCTAATGGTTTGCTAAAGAACCAGAAGAAAAACTCATAAATTCACCTTCTGCAGAAAGATTAAAAAGTAATATTTAGTTTGTCATTTAAAAAAATTTTTTTGGATCATTTTAAATGTCAAGGATCAAAATTTAACTGCATCAAAATTACTGGATCCATTTCCAGGAAGAAAATCCATGTCTTGACTCACGGTCACACCTCACCAGCTACATCCTGATCAGCCCAGAAATGTGTCACGACCCACTTGTAACGAANCTTTCCACACATTTACTCGGGCTGTGTAACTGTTTAATGTCACCTCCCCTTCCTGGGTCATCTTCCTTGTCTTCAGGAAAACAAGTCTCTGCTCACGGGAATACAATAGAATTAAAACAAACAAAAAAATACCACTCTGCATCCATTATGTTACTAATATTTGTCCCTGATCAAAAATCAGATGTGAATCTATTGTTGGAACAGTGTTCTATGAATTCTTCTCAAAGTGGCTGAAAGGAACACTTAGGACTCCTTGCAGCCACTGCACCCAAGTCTCAGCAAGGGGCACACGATAGGATTGCTCAGTGACCAGCTTGCTTCCCCAGGGCTGAGTCTGTCTCTCAAGAGCAGGGCTGGGCAGCCACGCGTCTCGCCGGACACTCATCCCACAGGAGGAAGCTGCCACCCACAGGGCAGAGAGGCCCAGCCGAGACCCACCCCCATCACTGGGCAAGACCCGAATCTGGGTGGACACTTATCAGACCCCTGTGTCTTATCTTTTTAAAGA
>NW_007740119.1:9686-31936 GCF_000696425.1 Galeopterus variegatus | reverse complement strand
GAGGAGGGAGGGAGGTTTTGGTGATGGGACACAATAACTAACTACATTGTATATTGACAAAATAAATAAATAAAAATTAAAAAAAAGAAAAATACTTACCATATTTTAAAGAATTCGAGAATTTTATATTCCAATAAACATAAACCAGAAAATACTAAAAAAAAAAAAAAAAGAAAGTAGTTCTGTATAAAAATACTATGAGGGATGATGAGTCACTCTGTAAGTCTATAAAAGGTAGTGTTGGCAGAAACACTGCATGCAAGGAATGCAAATTGGTATTCAGAGTGTTAATTCCATTAAAAAAAAAAACATTACACCTTCCTTGGTGGATGTGGCTCAATGTAATTAATCTGCCACCCAGTAGCTGGCTGATTACCACAAAGAATGGTTTCCTGCTGGGTGTTCAGTGTTGGTTTCTGCTGCTGGCAGGTTGGGCACTCAATGGTGGCTGTAACTAGGTTGACCTTGATGGAAATTGACATTGCTGAGCCCAAGCATAACCTCCATCACTTCCACCAAGACCACTTTGTTTATGAGCCCTTTGTTCAATGGTAGAGCAGGCTGGAGAAAGAGGCTGACTAGTAACAACAGATGGATAATTTTATCCACTTGATTAATTAAAATCTTTATCTGCTGATGTCATCCTGCGGTTAGTATTCACAAAGGACACAAACATCTTTACTTTTTGCACATTCAGAGAGGTTTTGTTTACATACCTCTTCCCCAGACTTTCTTGTCACTAATTTTTTATTCATGTTTCTTTCAACTTCCCAACCATCCAGCCAAAGCATTGGCCACAGCCCATAAATCGGTACATAATCACACGTATGGCCATTTCTACGTCAAGCAAAATGAACAACCAGGGGCAATGCTCAAAGTTCTGCCTTGGGTAGATTTCCATTTACACTGTTCTTTACGAATGTTCCAGAAATGGGTTATAGTACTGCAGATTTTTACCTTTGGATGGTGCCTGCATACCATACAGAACCATCTGTAAAACAAGGTTGTGTCTTCTCTTCCTTTGTTTACTTATATAGGGAGCTCGCCATGAGGCCATTGGTGTGAGGTGGGAAAGAGAAGGCTGTGTAGCAGAAACAGGCTTCTCGGCTCGAGTAACACCCAGTTTATGTAACATGGTAACTCAGAGACCCTTGGTGAAGCATTTAGACTCTACTAAGTCTCAGTAGCAGACCAAGAGTTGTTTTTCCGAAGGAGACTACTTATCTGTGAAAAATGACAGAGATTTGATCCAAAATCCTAAGGGCCTATGCTGCAATCCAACTATAGAATCTCTACCTTTGGCATGTCCCTAACATCATCCCTATCTGCCACTATTTGACACTTCAAGCACTATCAGATCTGCTGCATAATATGTCCCAAGTGGCAGAGCAGCTTGCACAGCAGCTTAGACCCATTACAGAGTATGGCCCTGTTCTGGGCCCCACTCAAAGCTAGCAGCTCTTCAGTTCATTTGGTAAATGGGCTGAAGTAGCACACCCAAATGAGAAATATTGCCTCTAAAATCCAAAAGATTCACTAGGCATTGTATTTCTCTTTTGGTTGTAGAAAAAGAGAACAACTTATGTTTCACTTCAGAAAGGATCTCTGGTTGTGTCCAACCTCATTGGACCCATAGAAATTTTATTAATGTAGAAGGCTCTGGAATTTGGGTCAGATGCATTTTCCACCCTCTGGCATCTAAATGTCTGACCAACAAGTCTAGAGAAGTTTCTACTTCTTGCTCACTAGGTCCAATCAGCATAAAGTCTTCGATTATTACACTAATCTTTGCAGCTCCTCCAGTAATGTGGTATTGATTTTGGTTTACTATTTTTCTAAGTAGAGGCAGTTTTGGTGGCTTCCACCTCTCCTTTCTCACTATAATACCCCTCACTCCAAAGATCAGGGAACCAATGTCAGGATTCTGCAAGTTGTTGAGTATGTCTATTACATTTGTGCATTTTGGAACTGGGAATATAAATAGAGGATGAGGATGGGAATACACTGGATCCATTATAAGACAGAACTGAGCCATGCTCCATTGAGGACATGACATCCATAAGCTTCTACTCTAACTGGATGGTTACGGTGATGGTTTGGACCTTCTGTGAATAGGTGTCAGTTCAGAGTCAGTTTCTGGTAGTCCCCCAAATGTCTGATTATTTTCTTTTTACCAATGAACAGTAACTCTGGTAAAAGGTCTCTTTAAAGAAAGCTGGGAGAAAGATTAACAATATAAATTTTTGGCAGTGTACCAGAGTCCTTGCTCAAGGGGATCTCTCCTGCCCATTAGTGTAAGAGGTTCTGGATGTGTAAACTGGAACAAATCTGGAGACTGAGAAAATATGACTCTCTGTGTGTATGATTCAGGTTAGATTTTTGTTCCCTTGCCCTCAAAATTTTCTGCTGATACAAATTAGGTAAGAATTTAGTAGGTTTTCTATCTATTTTACTTCTTGGAACTCATATTCAACCAGCCAACACCGTAGGTCTATGTGAGTGGACGACTATGATTGCTGCTCTGAGTCTGCTGTACAGTAAACTTTTAGCCTTGCTTTGGTGATTGAGTGCCACCACTTGGCTCCTGGCACTCTATTATCCAACTACTCTCATCATATTTAGATTTTCCCAACCAGTGGAAACAGTTCTCACTGTTAAGTTCTGGCCTAAAGAAAAGAGTAATCACAGAACTGCTCAAGGGTGCCAGGGCTCTCCTCACAAATTTACTTCTCACATTATTAATAAAAAGTATACTTTGTGGGCTCTTTAATTGTGATTGAGTAAGTCTTAAATGATAAATTCACTCTGTATTCCAATCTTTTTCAGCATTTGAATTCCACCCACTACAGTAAACCAAGGCAGGCCTGGCATTTTGAGTCCATTTACTGTGGGCCATCTTTTGCTGCATGTTTTAGCCAATCAACCAGAAAAAGTGTCAGAACTATTTTTATCTCCCAGAACTCAACATTAAATACAAAATCTCTGCTTAGTGGCCCATATTAATAATTTTGGCTGGACTTTATAACTTTCAACCATTATCTCACCCCTTAATATTTGTCCCCCCAGTTATTCCCTAGATTTCTGTATGCGTAAATTAGAAAAATTAATTAATTACTTTGGAGTGTAGCATACCTCCTCATGAGTCACACTTTTTATGTCTTCTTTAAGATCCTGCTGGTCCTTGAATCTAGTTATATATCTAGAAGCAAGGAGGGTTGGTGAGACTCGGACCTGATGATAATAAACATTCTCTTGCATGGCTGTTGTCTTATGGGATGTCATTATAGTTTTGTCCGAAAATACAAGGTTAATCTTCTCAGATGGTGGGAGAGAGGCTGCTTCTTTTGACAGAGAAGACTAGTCAGAATTTAGTGGCTCAATGTTCTCAGCTTCACCGGGGACTTTCCACAATTCTCCACTCCAACTTTCAGGATCTTCCTCCTTCACAATCAATGTTTGACTTGAAAAGTCAAAACCGTGTAAGTCTGGGAATTAAATTTGCATTGTAATTTAGCCACTGAAGAATAAAATTTGGGGGTTGCTTTTCTGCATTCTCAATCCTGAGGCTACAGAAGATAAGAATCTCTTTCAGGGCAGACATAGAGGCCTCAGGTTAAATATGTGGTGCTTGAAGTGGGAATTTGAACCTCTTTTCTCATCCTTTTATTTTCCCACTTTGTCCAGTGAGAAACCAGCCAATCTCATTACACTCATTAGTTTGAAAAAAATGTTCAGAGGTCTTATATACATGATCATGCAGATTCTTGCCTCATAAGTTTTTTATCAAAAGTATCCAATGGTAATATATTGGGTATCCCTATTGCCGCAGCATGACATTAACTATCAGTGCTCTCTTTGCTCCTGGAAGTTGTTAGGTTTAAAACAGTGATGGAAAACAAGGATCACAGGGGCTGGCAAGTGGTTCAAAGGAAGCTTTAATGAAAGCGCTCCTGGGAGAGGTTCTGAGGTTTAGGAGGAAGTGAAGCCAGGAAGTCTCCCCGGGCAAAGGCAGATGGGGCTTTTATAAGGGAGGGCCGCTGTTGGCTAGCAGCCCATATATGGTGCGTAGCTGTGTGGAGTTAAGTTTTGGTTTCCTGCATAGGTTCTGTTTTCCCCGATGTGATGTGGTCCTGAGCCATTGCTCTGATGGTGGGAGATCTCTTGGAAGGTGACCTTCAGGTCGTCCAGGAAAGTCCCAGGGGCGGGTCCAGCAAGATGGAGGCCACGGTGCCATTTGCCTATTCTGCCAACCCAACAGAAATAAAGTCAATAGTGACTTTAAATCTAATCAAATTAGAGAATGAATTTCAGAAGCTCCAGAAACAATTCAGAAAACTCATGCTTAAGATTCTATTCCTTTAAAAGAATTGCCAGGGCCAAAGTCTGTATTAATCAAGGTACTCCAGAGAAACAACCAATTGGATGTGTGTGCATGTGTCTGTATATCTATCTATGTATCTATCTGTGTGTGTATGTATGTGTGTATGTACCTATCTATCATCTATCTTTCTATCCGTCATCATTAAGGAATTGGCTTACTTTCAGTCGTAATAACTTCGTATAGCATACATTATAATGACTATGGGGGCTTGGTGAGTCCAAAAATCTGATAGGATAGACCAGCAGGCTAGAGACTGAGAGAAGAGTTGCCGTTCAGTCCAAAGGCAATCTGCTGGCAGAATTTCTTCTTGCTCAGGAGAGATCACTAGCTCTTCTCTCTCTCTCTCTCTCTCTCTCTCTCTCTCTCTCTCTCTCTCTCTCTCTCTGTCTCTCTCTCTCTCTCTCTCTTTCCCCTGTCTCCCTCCCTCCCTGAACTTATTATATAACATATTACATTTTTGGTTGTTTATTGTTGTCCGGTGCTCATCTTTTTGACTGTAATATCAACTCAAAACAGGCAGATCCTTTAATACTATTTCTTTTCTTTCTTTCTTTCTTTCTTTTTTTTTTTTTTTGATACGTCTCATTCACCAAGAATCATGTCTGACACTTACTACATCATTAACATGTGACTATGAAAGCAGTGAATAAAAGTTTCTCCACTTCCTCTAACTGTATCAAACATTGTGGCAATTCATTTCTGCTTGATTCCATTTTCTTTTTCACTTCTAGGCTGCCTTTTGTGCAAAGTTCTTAGAATTGAAGAATAATATTTGAGAGGCAAAACCATAAAGTTGACAGGAACCACAGCCAAGCCTTTTTCTCACCTTCTTTCTCCCGCTACTTAAACTTCAGAGTTCTCATGGAACATTTTTTAGCATCTCAGACATGATCTCCACTGCTTGTTTCTCTTTCTCTGTCTGTCTCAATCTCTCACTGTCGCTCTCTTTCTTTCTCTCTCAATTGATTAATTACAACTAATAGCTACCAATCGCTCTCACTAATTTGAACATTTCACAAGTGTTTTGCTGAGATCATCTCAATTCCCCATGCAAACACTGTCACTGTACTTAAGGATGAAATGATAATCATTTCCCAGCAAGAAGATGACCTCATGGTGTAGCAAATCTTTATCTCAGGGATAAGATGCTCTCTTTTGCACATATGCTCAGACTGTGACCATGGCAGCTACTGCTCCAAGAAGAAATGGCATTTGGTAAGTGTATGTAATTATTAGATACAGAGCCGTATTGATAGAGAAGGAAACTATTTATCATAAGTATTTGTATGGGCATACAATTCATTTTCCCCCCTCTAGATGTAAAACTGAACACAGAAAAACACGTTCACCAGACAAACATGAAATAAATAATTTAGGAGTGTATCTGAGACATAAAATTACCCCGAACTTCCTGTCCCAGGGTGCCTGACATCTCTTGTTCACCTTCTCTGTCATAGTCCTGGATGAAATTTTCTCTCTGAATCAATACAATAAACTTCACAGTCTTTGCTCTCCGGCTTGTAAGAGGGTTAAGAGCATGTTTAGCTCTTGGCTGACACACATCTGTTGTCTAATGGCAGCAGCTACTTAGAATATTTTTTTTAAAATCTGTGGTGTTAGCATGTTTGGCTTTGACTGGCTATGATAGAATGTCTCTGAAAACTTTCTTTGATGGAGTGCAAAACCATATGCCTCCGTCTCTTTTCTCGTGGGTTTTGGGGAGCAGGATGTACCTTATTTCACCAATAATTTAATGCCTTTAGAAACTTCTGGGATCAGTGTGAAGAAGGTAAACTCTAACTCCCACTTGGAGAAATAGAAATTGCCATTTTACAAAAAGTGACTAAGAGTTTTCAAGGCTTAGGGAGCAGGAAGAATCAGGGACTATAAATATGCTAACTTGTAAATGCAACAACTAACTAGGTTTAAAAGTGCTTTGATAGCCCCCAAACTTTTGCACGTGCTCCAGATCCATTCGGATCTACTGCTAAAGCTTTCTAAAGCTGTCATTCCACTCAGACATTAAGCAATGAAAGGTTGTTGGGTTCTAACTGCTGAGATTTCTGCCAAAAGAGCTGTAGGGGGAGATCTTCATGTCACCGTCTCTGGACATGAGAAGCTTCTCATTTAGTCCCTAATTATGTCTTCATAAAAATAACTTTCATAAAAGAAAGATGAAATGTATTTATTATTTGTGAATATTTGTAGTTCTTAAAGGTCACATGGAAACCATACTGACAGCTGATCTAGGATTTACATATATTTTCTTGTCTTCATCATTTACCATACTTTTGTTGTTCTCACTCCTACTCAATTGATTTGGTTTAGTATAATTAAATTCATTTGCATGATTTCTCTGTGATTTAATGGGTCACTGACCTCTTTCTCTATTTGGATTTGTTGATCAATCTCTTCTACAAATTGTTTTATTTGTCATAAAACATTTTCTTCTCAAGAAAACATTTAACAGATTTGCATTCATATACATGAAACACACACTCTTTTCTCACTCTTCCACTTTTTTCCCCATCTTCTATAACATTGGGGTAAAACTTCTATTGATTATGTTATATGCTTCCAGATATTTGTTTTGATTTTCTAAAGTATCTATTTCTCTTACTTGATCTGTGTTTCACCAAGATTCTAATATTTCTCAAATTTTAATGCCAGTTAAATCAGTTCTTATAATTAAATAACTTATTAGAGTAAATAAGAAATATATTGTTACAAAAACAAAGACAGTCTTGTTCTGATGAATTCTAATCTGAATTCTCTAGAAAATATCCAAAGTTTAGGTGATTATAAAATTTTCTATCAAATTAAATATGACAAGAATATGTAGAAGGAATCTACTCTCATCCTACTTTAAATAAGGCCAAACTGAGAACTATAATTAATTACTATTATTTTTTACTACACGTAAAAAAGCAAAACTCCAAAAAGAAAGATCACTATGGGATGCGAGGCTATGATTCTAAACACTTGGCAAAAAGATGTATTTTTAAATAAGAACTTTTCTTTTAAAATTCATTTTGAATGTACCTAATTCCTGAGATAAACATTTGTTACACTTGTCGGTTTCTTTTTCGTTTTTCTGAGAAGTGTTTATTTACATAATTTTCCTACTTAGAAAACATAAGATCTTTTATGCAATATTTTAGAGTTGGCAATGAAAATATATTTTTTTATTGAAACATAATTGATTATACCTACTTCTGGTGTACAGAGTTGACCATCAGTGTTTCTGTACACTACGTGGTGATCAAATCAGGATGGTTGGTATATCCCTCATTACAAAACATACTCATTTTTTGTATCCATTATCCAGTTTCCCACAACCCCCTCCCCCACCATTTTCCACCCCTAATAACCACAGTTCTGTTTTCTCCTTCTGAAAGTTCAACGTATTGCGTTTTCTTCCCTTCCTTCCTTCCTTCCTTTCTTCCTTCCTTCCTTCCCTCCCTCCCTCCGTTCCTCCCTCCCTCTCTTTCTTCTTTCCATCTTTCCTTCCCTTCCTTCCTTCCTTCCTTCATTACTTTCTTAGCTCCCACGTATGAGTGAGTACAAATGGTATTTTTCTATCTGTGCCTGGCTTATTTTACTTTACACAGTTTTCTCCAACTTCACTTATGTTGCTGTGAATGACAGATTTTAATTCTTTTTTTATGGCTGAGTAGTATCCCATTGTGTAAATATACCACATTTTCTTTTTCTTTTCTTTCTTTCTGTTTTATTGGAACAAAGTTGATTGTACATAATTGTGGGGTACAGCATTGAATATAAATACTATGTGCCATGTATAATGTTCAAATCAGGATAATTAGTATATTCAACATTATACAATATAAACATTTTTCATGGCCTTTTACAAATTCTTCCCTTGCCCCACTTCTCCAATTTCCCATCTCTGGTAACCTCAGTTCTGCTCTCTTCTTTTGAAAGTTCAGCTATATTGTGATGGTTGTATCTTTCTTTCTTTTTCATTTATTGTTTTGTTTTGCTCCCACTTATAAATGAGGACATGTGGTATTTCTCTCTCTGTGCCTGGCTTATTTCACTTAACATGATTTTCTCTAAGTTTATCCAAATTGCTGTGAATGGCACTATTACATTCATCTTTATGGCAGAGTAGTATTCCATTGTTTAAACATACCACATTTTCCTTATCCAGTCATCTGACAATGTACTTTTATGCTGGTTCCATATCCTGGCTATTGTAAATAGAGCTACAATTAACTTGGGAATGCAGGTATCCCTTTGACGTGATGATTTCCATTCCTTTGGGTATATACTCAGAAGTGGGCTTGCTGGATTATATGGTAGCTCTATCTATAGTTGTTTGACAAGTTCAGGCACCTTCTGGATTGGTTGGCCATGCACAATCTGTAGTTGTTTGAGAAAACTCCGCACTGCTTTCCATAAAAGTTGTACTAATTTGCAGTCCTACCAACAGTGTAGAAGTTTTCCCCTTTCTCTGCATCACCAGGATTTGTCATCTCTGTCTTTTTCATAATAACAAGTCAAACTGGGGTGAGATGATATCTCAATGTGCTTGTGATTTGTGTTTCCCTGATGCTTAGTGATGTTGAATTTTTCACTTCCCTGTAGGCCATTTGTATGTCTTCCTTTCAGGGATGTGTATTCAGGTCATTTTTAAATCAGATTATTTGTGTGGTTTTTTTTAACTGTTAACTTGTGTGAGTTCCTTGTATATTCTGGATATTAATCCCATGTCAGATGTATAGTTTGCAAATATTTTCTCCCATTCTCAGGTTTGTCTTTTCTCTCTGTTGATTGTTCCTGTGTTCTGCAGAAGCTTTTTAGTTTGATATAATCCCATTTGTTTATTTTTCTTTTGTTGACTGTGCTTTGGATGTCTTATTCATAAAGTCTTAGCCTAGTCCTACATCTCGAAGTTTTTCCCCTATGTTTTCTCTTATGAGTTTAATAGTTTAATTTCCTATATTTAATTCTTTCATTTTGAGTTGATTTTAGTATATGGTGACAGGTATAGGTCTACTTTCATTCTTCTACATATGGATATCCAGTTTTACCAGTACCCTTTATTAAAGAGGCTGTCCTTTCCCTGAATGTATGTTCTTGTTGCCTTTGTCAAAGATCAGTTGTCTGTTAAGTATGTGGGTTGATTTGGGGGCCCATTCCTGTGCTCCATTGGTCCAGGTGTCTGTTTTTATGCCAGCACCAAGCAGTTTTGGTTACTATGGCTTTGTAGTATAATTTGAAGTCAGGTAGTGTTATGTCTCTAGCTTTATTTATTTATCTATCTATCTATCTAATTTATTTATGCAGGATGGCTTTGGCTATTCAGTGTCCTTTTTTGTTCCATATGAATTTTAGAATTGTCTACACTTAATTTTTTTAGAATCTTTGTCATGAAGGGAAGTTGAATTTTGTCAAACTCTTTTTCTGCTCTGTTGAGAAGATGATATGGTTTTTGGTCCTTGATTTTGTCAATGTAGTGTATTGCAATTATTTACGTGTGTGTGGAGAACCATCCTTGCATCCCTGGGATGAATCCCACTTGATCGTGTTGTATAATCTTTTTCATGTGGTGTTGTATTCTGTTTGCTAACATTTTTCTGAGAATTTCCATGTTTATGTTCATTAAGGATATTGTTAGATTTCTTTTTTTGTTGTACCTTTATCTTGTCTGGTATCAGAGTGATGGTGGCCTCATAGAACAAATTTGGGGAAATGGCCTCTATTTCTATTTTTTGGAATAGTTTGAAAGGGATTGGTATTAATTCTTCTTTCAAGGTTTGGTAGTATTCATCAGTGAATCCATTTGGCCCTGGGTTTTTCTTTGTTGGGAGACTGCTGATTACTGCTCCAATTTTGTTGTAATTATTAGTCCATTGATGTTTTCTACACCTTCTTGGTTCAGTCTTGGTAGTTTGTATGTGCCCAGAAATTTATCCATTTCCTTCAGGTTTTCAAATTTGTTGGCCTAAAGTTGTTCAGAATTGTTTATAATGATTCTTTGTATTTCTGTTTTATCAGTTGTAATGTATCCTTTTTCATTTCTGATTTTTGTTATTCAAACCTTCTTTTTTGAGTTCAATTAGCTAATGGTTTGTCAATTTTGTTTGTCTTCTCAAAAAAACAACTTTTTGTTTTATTAATCTTTGTATCATTTTTATATTCTCTGTTTCATTTAGTTCTGCTCTGGTCTTAAGTATTTCTTTCTTTCTACTAATTTTGTGGTTGGATTTCTCTTACGTTTCTAATTATTTGAATTAGGTGTAATATTAGGTTCTTAAATTAGGTTGTTTATTTTACACCTAAAATTGGTGTAACATTAGATTGTTTATTTGGAATCTTTCTATTCCTTTGATGTAAGCATTAATTGCAATAAACTTCCTTCTTAGTATTAATTTTGTAGTGTTCCATAGGCTGTGGCATGATGTTTATTTTCTTTAGTTTCAAGAAAGTTTCTTCTATTTCTTAATATCTTCTTTGACCCATAGGTCATTCAGGATCATGTGGTTTAATGTCTGTGTATTGTATAGTTCCAAAAGTTTTGCTTATTATTGATTTCTAGTTTAAATCTGTTGTGATCTGAAAAGATATTTGAAATAATTTCAATTTTTAAAAATATGGTGAGACTTGTTTTGTGGCCTAACATGTGGTCTATCATGGAGAATGTTCCATGTGCTAATGAGAAGAATGTAGTGTTCTGTAGATATCTGTGAAGTCCAATTGGTCTAAAATATAATCTAAATCCTGTGTTTTTCTGTTGATTTGTTGCCTAGATGATCTGTCCAGTGTTGAGGGAGGAGTGTTGAAGTCCCCCACTCTTATTGTATTTGATCTATCTCTTTAGGTCTAATACTATTTGCTTTACCCACCTGGGTTCTCTGGGGTGGGGTGCATATATATTTATGATTGTTACATCTTCTTGTTATAAAGATCCATCCCTTTATCATTCTATGATGACCATTTTTGTCTCTTTTTTGGGGTTTTGGTTTAAAGTCTATGATATCTGACATGAGAATGGCTACTCTTGCTAACATTTCCTTTCTATTCACATGGTATATAGTTTTTAATTTCTTCATGATTATTCTGTGTGGTTCTTTACAGGGGAGGTGAGTTTCTTGCAAACAGCATATAGTTAGTCCTTGTCTTTAAATCCATTCAGCCACTCTATGACTTTGAGTGAGGAAATCAATCAATTTACATTTTTGGTTGTTTTTGAGAGATATTGTCTTACTTGTGGCATGTTATTGATTTTTCTACAGTTGTTTTAAATGTCTTTTTCATTCCATTTTAATGTTTCTCTTCAGTGTTTGTTGGTGTTTTGAAGCAGTACAATTTAGTTTCTCTTTCTCAATTGCCTATCTATTCTATTAATGGCTTTGTTCTCTCTCATGTATTAATTGTCAAGACCCATGAGCCATTTTCCTGATTTGGGGGATCAGGTGCACACAATTCTGTCAGCTGCTGGGCCTGGGGGTGGAAATCAGGTGTGACCTACCTGAGAAGTGTCTGCCTGCAGTTCTCTGGCCAGGAATGTGGGGGCACATCCATTCAACAGGACTAGAGTTGAATTCCCAGCCTGAAGAACAGAGGCCTATCCACTGTGAGCCTAGGCTTCCAGCTGCCAGGATCAGGGCATTGCAGCCTGTCCCAGGAGTGTATTCAGTATAGTGTGGAGCCTTAAAGCTGGGGAACCACTATGGCTACTGTTCTCAGGGCAGGTTGTGCTCCTGTAACAGCTCTGGTTTCAAGGTCATGACCATCTGTATTTGTTTGGGTCCTAAGAGCGGGGTGAGGAGAGTGTACTGTCCATGCTGATGTTCTAAGGAGCTAGGTTTTTAATTGCTGTCTACACTTGGGTCTGGACTTTTCCTTACAAAGGATATGTGAACCTATGTGGTGAGGGTGGAGATTGGTGTATGCTCTCTGCCTACCTTTCCACTGATAGGAAAATTCTGCCTGCTCCAGTCCAGGTATTAGAGACATGGAAGCTTAGGCCATGTGCCTCTCTCTTTTCTCTGTTACCCTCCTGGGTTTTCGTTCTCTACAGCAAACTCATTGGTCTCTTATTGTACTCCCACAGTCTCCCACCAATGCTTCCATGAATATTTAGCTGTCTGTTAGTTGTGCCATTCCTTTTCTGTATAAAGAACATGTGGTCAAAAATTATTTTCTCCCAACAAAGGCAGGTCAAATCAGGACCAGACCCCCTCTCTCCTTCACACTGAGGATACATTTGGGAAATTGGAACAGTTTCAGAGGCTTGGAAGTCCAAAGTCTAGGGAATACATTTGGTGAGGGCCTTTTTCTTGTGGTGATTCTCCACAGCAACACAGAGTGTCAAAGGGTAAGAACAGGCTGAGCAAACGAGCTGCTTTTTTTCTTTTTGTTGTTGTTTTGTAAGTTTATTTATTATTTTTTGAATGTTTAACAACAGCCTTTATTAATTTTCAAGAGAAATGTAATTTAATTTCTAATTAGATGTGTTTTTTATAAGGTGAAAGCAATATAAGAAAATTCTTTGAGATTCATTTCAGGAAAATAATACTATCCACACTAGAACTTTCTCAAGAAATTTATGAAGGAATTAGCTAAAGCAAATTGCATTTAATAAGAGCTATCATGGCAAAAGTTAGATGATATGCTTTTGTCATAATAATATATATTTCTCTAATGATGTTGAACACCTCTTCATGAAATTGTTGGCTGTTTGTATGTCTTTCTTTTTAAATTTTATTTTATTTTATTAAGATGCAATGTGGTTGATTACTGTGGCCCATTACCACCAGAACCTCCCTGACTCTTCCCTCTCCCCCCTCCCTCTGAACAATCTCTTATCTGTTCACTTGTCATATCAACTCCAAGGAAGTGTAATTGTTGTGACTTCTTCCCATCCCCCCCAAAGTTATTTGTGTATTTATTTATTTATTTTTGTTTTCCACAAATAAGTGAGACCATGTGATATTTCTTTTCCTGTGCCTGACTTGTTTCACTTAATATAATTCTCTCTTGGTCCATCCATGTCATTGCAAATGGCAGTATTTCATTCTTTTTTATAGCTGAGAAGTATTCCATTGTGTAGATATACACATTTTCCATGTCCACTCATCCGATGATGGACATTGGGCTGGTCCCAACTCTTAACTATTGTAAAGAGGGCTGCAATGAACATTGGAGAACAGGTATACCTTTGACTTAATGATTTCCATTCCTCTGGGTATATTCCCAGCAGTGGAATAGCTGGGTCATATAGTAGGACTATGTGTAATTGTTTGAGGAACCTCCATACCATTTTCCATAGAGGCTGCACCATTTTGCAGTCCCACCAACAATGTATGAGAGTTCCTTTTTCTCCACAACCTCACCAGCATTTATCCATCACAGTCTTTTGGATATTAGCCATCCTAACCGGGGTGAGATGGTATCTTGGTGTGGTTTTCATTTACATTTCCCAAATGCTGAGTGATGCTGAGAATTTTTTCATGTGTCTGTTGGCCATTTATAGATATTCTTTTGAGAAATGCTTATTTAGCTCTTTTGCCCATTTTTTAACTGGGTTACTTGATTTTTTCTTGTAAAGTTCTTTGAGTTCCTTGTATATTCTGGATATTAATCCTTTGTCAGATGTATATTTTGCAAATATTTTCTCCCACTCTGTTGGTGGTCTTTTAAGTCTCTTAATTGTTTCTTTTGCTGTGCAGAAGCTTTTGAGTTTGATATAATCCCATTTATTTATTTTTCCTTTGGTTGACCATGCTTTTGGGGTCATATTAATGAAGTCTGTGTCCAGTCCTATTTGCTGAAGTGTTTCTCCTGTTTTCTTTAAGAAGTTTTATTGCTTCAGGGTGTATATTTAATTCTTTAATCCATTTTAAATTAATTTTAGTGTATGGTGAGAGGAATGGGTCTAGTTTCACTCTCCTGCATATGGATATCCAGTTCTCCCAGCACCATTTGCTGAAGAGGCAGTCTCTTCTCCAGTGTATAGGCTTGGTGCCTTTGGCAAACATCACATGGCTGTAGGTGTGTGCATTGATTTCTGTATTCTCTATTCTATTCCATTCATCACTGTGTCTGTTTTTATGCCAGTACTATGATGTTTTGGTTATTATAGCTATGTAGTATAGTTTAAAGTCTGGTAGTGTTAGGTCTCCAGCTTTTAATTAATTAATTTATTTATTTATTTATTTTTTGCTCACCATTGCTTTGGCTATGCGTGGTCTTTTGTTATTCCATATAAATGTCTGGATAGTTTTTCCATTTCTGAGAAAAGTATCATTCGAATTTTGATGAGGATTGAGTTGAATTTGTATATCACTTTGGGTAGTAGGGACATTTTCACAATGTTGATTCTTCCAATCCAAGAGCATGGGATATCTTTCCATCTTCTTTTGTCCTCTTTAATTTCTCTCAGCAGTGGTTTATAGTTCTCATAATAGAGATTTTTCACATCCTTGGTCAACTGTATTCCAAATTTTTTTTTTTTTTGGTGGCTATTGTAAATGGGCAAGCTTTCTTGATTTCTCTTTCTGCGTGTTCACTATTGGAAAATAGAAATGCTAGTGATTTTTGTGTGTTGATTTTGTATCCTGCAACTTTGCTGAAATCACTTATTAACTCCAAGAGTTTTTTTGTAGAGGTTTTAGGCTATTCAATATATAGGATAATTTCATCTGCATCTTCCAATCTGGATGCCCTTTATTCCCTTCTGTTCTCTGATTGCTCTAGCTAGTACTTCCAAAATTATGTTGAATAGGAGTGGTGAGACTGTGCATCCTTGTCTAGTTCTTGTACTTCAAGGAAAAGCTTTCAGCTTTTCCCCATTCAAGATGATATTGGCAGTGGGTTTATCATATATGGCTTTAATTATGTTGAGATACTTTCCATCTATACCTAACATATAGAGAGTCTTTATCATGAATGAGTGTTGAATTTTATCAAATGTTTTTTCAGCATTTATAGAGATGATCATATGATCCTTGTGTTTGATTTTATTGATATGGTGTATCACATTTATTGATTTGAGCATGTTGAAACAACCTTGCATCCCTGGGAGGAAGCCCACTTGATCATGATGTATAATTTTGTGTATATGTTGCTGTATTCTGTTAGCTAGTATTTTATTGAGGATTTTTGCATCTATATTCATCAAGGATGTTGGCCCGTAGTTTTCTTTTTTATTTGTATCCTTACCTGGTTTTGGTATCAGGGTGATGTTTCCTTCATAGAATGAGTTTTGGAGAATTGCCTCTGCTTCAATGTTTTGTGACAGTTTGTAAAGAAATGGTGTCAATTCCTCTTTGACTGTTTGGTAAAATTCTGCTGTGAATCCATCTGGTCCTGGGCTTTTCTTTGTTGGGAGCCGTCTGATAACAGCTTCAATCTCTTTTATTTTTATTGGTCTGTTCAGATTTTCTACCTCTTCTTGGCTCAGTTTTGGTAGCATGTGTGTGTCCAGAAATTTATCCATTTCCTCCAGATTTCCAAATTTGTTGGCATATGGTTGTTTATCGTAGTCTCGAATGATTCCTTGTATTTCAGAGATAACAGTTGTAATATCTCCTTTTTCATTTCTAATTTTTATTATTTGGATCTTCTCTCTTCTTTTTTTAGTTAGCCATGCTAATGGATTGTCAATTTTACTTATCTTTTCAAAAAACCAACTTTTTGATTCATTGATCTTTTGTATTGTTTCTTGGGTTTCAATTTCATTAACTTCTGCTCTGATCTTAATGATTTCTTTCCGTCTGCTAACTTTGGGTTTAGATTGTTCTTGTTTTTCTAGTTCTTTAAGGTGAAGTGTTAGGTTATTCACTTACCATCTTTCCATTCTTCTGAAAGAAGCATTTAATGTGATAAATTTGCCCCTTAGTACTGCTTTTGCCGTATCCTATAGGTTTCGGGATGATTTATGATTATTTTCATTAGTTTCAATAAATTTTTTGATTTCCAGTTTGATTTCTTCTTGGACAAATATGTCATTAAATAGAATGCTGTTTAATTTCCACGTGTTTGAATATTTTCCAGAATTTTGTTTGTTATCAATTTCTAATTTTAATCCATTGTGGTCTGAAAAATACAAGGGATAATTCCAATTTTTTTGAGTTTGTTGAGATTTGATTTGTGACCTAACATGTGGTCTATCCTGGAGAATGATCCATGTGCTGGATTTGTGACCTAACATGTGGCTAATATGTGATCTATCCTGGAGAATGATCCATGTGCTGATGAGAAGAATGGATATTCTGAGGTTGTTGGATGTAATGTCCGTTAGATATCTGCCAAGTCCCATTGGTCTGGAGTACTGTTTAGATCTTGTGTTTCTCTGCTGATTCTTTGCCTAGATGATCTGTCCGATATTGAGAGTGAGGTGTTCAGGTCCCCTGCTATTATGGTATTAGTGTCTATTTCCTTCTTTAGGTCTAATAGAGTTTGTTTTATAAATGTGGCTGCTCCAACATTGGGTGCATATATATTTATGATTGTTATGTCTTCTTGAAGGATCGATCCTTTTATCATTATGTTTTGGCCCTCATTATCTCTTTTTATGGTTTTTAGCATAAAGTCTATTTTTTCAGATATAAGAATAGCTACTCCAGCTCATTTTTCTTTTCTGTTTGCATGGTAAATATTTTTCCATCCTTTCACTCCTAGTCTATGTGAGTCTTTATAGGTGATGTGGGTCTCTTGAAGGCAGCATATAGTTGGGTCCTCCTTTTTTTTTTTTTTTTCCTTTTTGTCTTTTTTCGTGACTGGTAATGGGATCGCAACCCTCGGTGTCACGCCAGCACCACGCTCAACCTGTGAGTGGACCGGTCTCTATATGAGATCCGAACCCTCGGCGGGAGCGCCGCCACACTCCCAAGTGCCGCACTACGGAGTGCGCCACTGGGCTTGCCTGGGTCCTCCTTTTTAATCCAGTCACCCAGTCTGTGTCTTTTGCTTGGTGAAATTAATCCTTTTACATTGAGTTGTTATTGAAAAGTGTTGATTTACTCCTAGCATTTTATTGATTTTTGTTTGGAGGTCTTAAGTGTCTTTTGTTCCTTTCTAACTTATTTACTGTTTGTTTTCTGTATTTGTTAGTTCCTTGAGTGGTAGATAAATTTTCTTTCTCTTCATTGTTGCCACTTTTATTTTACTAGTGGGTTTTGATTTTCCTTGACTTTTTTTTGGCAGTGGTGGTTATTTTTCATTAACCAAACCCAATACTCCGTTGAGAATTTCTTATAACGGTGGTCATGTGGTAGTGAACTCCCACAGGTTGTGTTTGTATATCCAATACAAAAATATACTATTTGCCCTTCATTTTGGAAGGATAGCCTTTCAGGGTAGAGTATTCTTGGCTGACAATCTCTGTCTTTTAGTATTTTGAATATATCATCCCATTCCTTTCTGGCTTTTAGGGTTTGTGATGGAAAGTCTGATGTTAGTCTGATTAAGGCTCCCTTATAAGTGATTTGATGCTTCTCTTTTGCAGCTTTTAAGATTCTCTCTTTGTCTCTGAGTTTTGCCAGTTTGACTGTAACATGTCTTGGAGAAGATCTTTTTGGGTTGAATACATTAGGGGATCTTTGAGCTTCCTGAACCTGCAGATATGTGGTTTTTCCTATACCTGGGAAGTTTTCTGCCACTATTTTGTTGAATATGTTTTCAATGCAATCTCCTTTACCCTCCCATTCTGGAATACCCATGACTCAGATATTTGAGTGCTTAAGGTTCTCTGATATCTCTCTTAGATTTTCTTCAATGTTTTAAATTATTTTTCCTTTTCTGCCTGTGTTATTTCAAACAACCCATTTTCAAGGTCAGAAGTTCTCTCTTATGCTTCTGCAAGCCTGCTGGTTTAACTCTCTGTTTTGTTTTTTATTTGGTTGAATGAATTCTTCAGCTTGGCAAGCTCTGCTACATTCTTCTTTAGGGCATTGATTTCCTTGTACATTTCTTCTTTCAGGTCCTGTATACTTTTCCTCATTTCATCATGTTGTCTAGCTGAGTTTTATTGTATCTCATTCAGTTTCTTTAGGATTATGACTCGAAATTCCTTGTCAGACATTTCAAGGACTTCTTCTTCTATAGGATCTAGAGCTTGAGACTTATTACCCTTTGGTGGTGTACTTTCTTGATTTTTCATATTTCTGGTATCTTTCCTTTGATGTCTAGTCATTGTGGCAGGAGGTTTCACAGTCCACTGGTTTTACACTATTGTCTGGGTAGGATGCTGCTGGGGCTGCCAATTTGTTTTGGCTGCCTCAGTGTCTGCTCGGTTGCCCACTAGTGCCTTGGGTGTGTGGTCGCCTTGGGTCTTGGGCCTCTCTGGGGAGGTGCCTCTCTGGTCAGCATGCACTGGGCCAGTCTGGTTATGGAGTTGGGCAGCAGTGGTGAGGCCTACCAGCTGGGTCATGCACTGGCACTGCAGGGTATGTGGTCTCCACTGATCTTCCACTTGTCCACTTCTCCAGCTGGGCACCCTTCTGATTGGTGCACACTTGGCCAGACTGGGGATGGAGTTGGGTGGTAGCAGTGAGGTCTACCTGCTGCGTCACATGCTGGCACCCCATGGTATGTGGTCTCTGTGGCTCTTCTGCTTCTCTAGCTGGGTGCCTCTCTGATTGGCGTGCCCTTGGCTGGGCTGGAGATGAAGTTGGGTGGCGGCAGTGAGGCCTACCTGCTGGGTCACGTGCTGGCACCGCATGGTGTGTGGTCTCCGTGGCTCTTCTGCTTCTCCTGCTGGGCAGCAGCTGTGTTTGTAACGTAGGTCCTATAACTGATGCTGAGTAGTGACTTTGGAAAATGATTAGAAAGGCTATCATAAGTTTCTGAGGCTGCAAAGGCCAAAGTCCAAGGAACACATGTGGTGAGAGCCTTACTGGTGTAAAAAGTGACAGCAGAGTTTCACGCTGCAAAAAATGGTGGAGCAGAGAGAGTGTATGTCTTCTTGGGAAAGATGTCTATTCATATCTGTTGGCCATTTTAATATCAGTGTTTTATCTATTTTTTATTTTTTTGATGTAATTGTACAGGTTTTTATATACTTTAATATTAATTTTGTATTGGATATACAATTTGCAAATATTTTCTCCCATTTTGTAGGTTACCTTTACATTTTGTGGTTGTTTTCTTTGCTGTGAAAATTTTTTAGTTTGATGTAGCTCCACTTGTTTATTTTTACTGGTTTTGCCTGTGCTTTTAGTGTTATATCTAAAAAGTTGTGGTCAAGACTAATGTCAAGAAGTTATTTCCTGTGTTTTTTTTTTCCAGAAGTTTTAGCATTTCAAGTCTTATTGTTAAGTTAATTTTATTTTGAGAGTTGTTTTTATTTTTATTTTTATTTAATTTTTTTTTTTTTTTTTTTTTTTTTTTTTTTTTTTTTTTTTTTTGGTATATGATGTAAGATGAGTCCAACTTCATTCTTTTGCATTTGAATATCTGGTTTCCCTAATACCATTTATTAAAGAGACTACATTTTTCCACTTCCGTATTCTTGACCTTATAAGCTTTTAAAAATGTCTTTTCATTCTTTTTTTTTTTTCTTTTTGTCTTCTTACGGAGTAATTTCAAATAACCTGTCTTCATGTTCACTGATCCTTTTTTCTGGTTGATCCAGTCAGGTGTTGAAGCACTCTCAAAATTTTCAGTTCAGTTACGATCTTCACCTCCAGAATGTCTGTTTGGTTCTGGTTTATGGTTTCTGTATCTTCCTTAAATTTAAAATTTTGTTCATAAATTGTTTTGATTTCATTGAGTTATCTGCATTCTCTTGTAGCTCACCAACCTTCTTTAAGATAGTTATTTTGAAATCTTTGGCCATACATAAATCTCCATTTATTTGGGGTCAGCAAATAAAATGTTACTTACATATTTATTTTGGTGCTGTTATGTTTCTTTAATCCTTCATGTCTGTGAAGTCTTGTATTTCTGCCTTCACATTTGAAGAAGCCATCTCCTCCTTCAGTTTTTACTGATTAGCTTAAGGAGAGAAAGCCCTTCACCATTCAGGCCAGCTAGGAATCTGGGGTGTATCTCAGGCATTTTCTGAGGATACTCTGCCCCATTCCTCTTGTTCCCTTTGTGTAGGGAGATGTCCTAGGATGGTGACCCTTCTCTTAACCTGCAAAGTCAGGTCAGGTTTTGAGAGCCTTCTGGGGTTTTTTCCCCTAGAGTGATCCCTCAAAGTATTCAAGGTTCTGTGCCCTCTTCCTGTCCCCCAGAATTAAGCTGGTTTCTGATATTTACATTCTGTCTGAGGGGGTTGCAAGTGCCTTCTGTGTTGGCTCATACTTGCTATCTTGAAGGTGTATGCAGGCTGCTAGGGACACACATCAGCCAGTCATGGTACTGCAAGTGAGGTATCCAATGGGTTCATGAACGGATCTCTTGATGCATTCTATGGGTCAATCAGTAGGATACGCAGCCTGGTTTTGAGTTCTGTGTAGTGGCTGCCATGATCTCCTTCATCTTCCCCTTCTTCTGGCTCCCTCCCAAACTGTTCAGCTGTGCTGATGCCCTCAGTGATCTGAGTGGGAAGAGGTTAAAGTGGGCCTTCAGGGCATTATACACTGGGCTGGGAAGGCCACGGCTCACTCCTGTTGCACTTTCTTGTCTGAGAGAAACTGAAGGCTTTGGGGGCTCTCCTGGCACAAAGCAGTGCTGACTTGAGAGAGGGTTGATGGGAGTAAATTCAATCTGTTACTTTTACCATCTTCAATCATTTACTATCCAGTGTTTTGCTTGAATGGGTGCTGGAATCTCCTCCCTGGAGGTTTGGATTCTCAGTGTATTTCCGTTCATAGATGGTGGTGATGATTTACAAGAGTATGACAGCCAATTTCACCTATTCCACCATCCTGATGACATCCCTCCTCCTGCTTGGGGTTTTAATTGTAAATTTTCTTATTAGAAAACATTTAAAATATTTTCTAAACTGATCTAGATTTGATGGTATGTGTATTAGTCCATTTTGTGTTGCTATAACAGAATACCAGAAACTGTGTAATTTATAAAGAACACAGGTTTATTTGACTTACGACTCACAGATAGCTGCCTCTGGCATGGGTCTCTGGCTGCTTCTACTCATGGCAGAGAGTGGCAGCAACCGGGAGTACAAGCAGATGACATGGCGAGAGGACGCAAGAGAGAGTGAGAGGGGAGGGGCAGGGTCTTTTAAACAAACAGCTCTCACGGAAACTAATGGAGCAAGATCTTACTTAGGCCCCCGCTCCCTAGGAAGAGCATTAATCCATTCAGGAGGATCGACCCTCATGAACCAGCTTCCAACACTGCCACATTGGGGATCAGATTTTCACATGAGTTTTGGCGGGGATAACACATCCAACCTCTATCATTCTGCCCGTGGCCCCCCAAAACTCATGTCATTCTCACATAAAAAAATACAGTCATTCCATGCCCACAGTCCAAAAAGGCTTAGCTTGTTCCAGCACCAACTTAAAAGTTCAAAGTCTCATCTGAGACAAAAGGCAAAACTCCTTCCAGCTGTGAACCTTTAAAAATCAAAATCAAATTAATCAACTGCCAAGATACAGTGTCGGAACAGACATTGGGTACACATTCCCATTCCAAAGGGGAGGAACAGACCAGAAGAAAGGAGAAACAGGTCCCAAACAAGTCCAAAACACAGCAGAGCAGACATTATGTCTTGAAGCTCCAAAGTAATCTTCTTTGATTCCAAGACCTGCATGCTGGACACAATTGGGCATCTGGGCACCCAAAGCCTCAGGCAGCTTCACTTCCACAGATCTTCCAGGCACAGCCCACTGAGCTGCTCTGGTGCCTGCAGCTTTTCCAGGCCCGTGTTGCACCTTGGCAGTGGCGCTACAGTTCTGGGGTCCTGGCAGCAGCCCCACTGCCTTGG
>NW_007740119.1:2667-9337 GCF_000696425.1 Galeopterus variegatus | reverse complement strand
AACTATTCCAGGCCTGCATTGCATGTTGGCAGTGTCCCTACAGTTCTGGAGTACTGGCAGCAGCCTCACCACCTGGGCTCTACTAGACATTTCCCTGGTAGGGGATCACTGTGGGGGCTCCGACCCCACCTTCTTGCTCAGCATCGCTCTCATAGATGACATCTGCAGCAGCTCCACCCCTGAGGCAGCTCTTTGCCTGGGACCCCAGGCTGTTCCATATATCCTCTGAAATCTGGGTGGAGGCTGCCACACCTCCACTGCTCTCATTCTGCTGGCCTGCAGACTTAACACCAAATGGACGCTGTGATGGCTTCCAGCTTGTGCTCTCCAGAGCTGCTACATGAACCACACGTGTGGCCATGTGAGGCAGGGCTGCTCCATCCAGAGGAGGTGGGATGCAGGGACCAGTGCACCCCAGGTCTATCCTCTAAGACAACTCAGTCCTTCTAGGTATCAGGATCTGTGATGGGAGGGGCATGACCTTCCAGACTTGAGAGAGGGTTGATGCTGTCAGGGCCTTTTTCCCATTGTCTTGGCTACTAGCATCTGGCTGCCTCACCACCAAGATAAGGTCTTTAGCAACCAGTTTATCTGCTTCACACTTTCATTTTTCTCCTAGTCTCTGCTTCTCTACCACATTGCCACACTACAAATTTTCCAAATCTTTACATTCTGCTTCCTTTTTAAATCCTGGCTTTACATCATGCCTTTTGTGCCATATCTCAGAGTAGGCTGTTAAAAGTAACCACGCAGCTTCCTTAATGCTTTGCTGCTTGGAAATTTTCTCTGCCAAACATTCTCTTTCACAAGTCCTAATCCCACCTTCCACAAAGTCCTAGGGCATGGACACAATGCAGCCACGTTCCTTGCTATGGTGTAGCAAGTGTTTTCTTTTGTCCAATTCCCATGAGGCTCCTCATTACTATCTGAAGACCTCATCATCTGCATGGTCTTTACTGTCCACGTTTCTTTCAACATTCTGGTCACAACCATTTAACCATTTCACTCCACAATGTTCCAAACATTCTCTCAACTTCTTGTCTTCTAAACTGTCCTCCAAACTTCTCCAACCTTTGCCTATTATCCACTTCTAAAGCTGCTTCCACATTTTCAGGTATCTGTTTAACAACACCCCACTCCTTGGTACCAATTTTCTGTATTAGTCCATTTTCTGTTGCTATAATAGAAATACTTGAGACTGGGTAATTTATAAAGAACAGAGGTTTATTTGACTTACAATTCTGAGACAGCTGCATCTGGCATGGGCCCCAGGCTGCTTCTACTCGTGGTGAAAGCGGCAGGGAGCCGGCAGGTGCAAGCAGATCACATGGTGAGAGGAAGCAAGAGGAGGGGAGGTGCCAGGGACTTTTAAACAACCACCTCTCACAGAAACTAATGGAGCGAGATCTCACTCATTCCTCTGACCCCAGGGAGAACATTAATCCATTCATGACCCATCTGGCCCCATGAATCAGCCTCCAACTTCCACATTGGGGATTAAATTTCCACATGACTTTTGGCGGGGACAACACATCCAAATTATATCAGTATGGTATGGAAACATTTCTTTTTTGAAGTCACAACTGAGACAGAATGACTCATTTGCTTGGGTCTTGCATTTGACACTTGTAGTTCTTCTCCTATAGCTTTATCATCATCTGGATCGACCCATTATTATATTCATCATTGACCAACCAGAGTTTGGCAGTCATTCATGTTTAATGCTTGTGCACTAAGTGTACTGATTATCCAAGTCTGTCCATCCTTTGCCATTATTAGGTAGAAAACTTCTAGAAGAGAAGGGAAAGTTTCTTGTGGAATAGTGCATATAAAAAAGAGATGTTGATCCTTTACCTTACTTCTACTTTTTCAATGTGGTGATTTAGGGTTTTACCATGACCCAAATGTGAGGTGTTTTGTTTTATTTTGGTTTTATTAGTATTAAACATTCAGGGTTTGCAAATATTTATTTGTTTTAATCTATGACAAATGTGAACAGATGGAAGGAGCACACATGGAGATTTCAGTAACAGAGGGGAGGCCCCCCCCAGCTGATGGCAGAAGCTCATGGAAACGTCAGCAGCTGTGGTCAGTCCCAGAAGACAGACGGCAAGAGTGTGAGAAACCTCAGGAGCCAAGGGCAGCCCCTACCAGGGCCAGATACTGCAACTGTATGGGTGATCTGCCACAGCCATGTGGCCAATGCCACTGTGCAGGTGGCACACTGACCATTCCACTACTTTCATAGGTGAGTCACTACCAGAACCTGGGGAAAGAAGTGAGTGAGTGCAGACCCATGACTCAGTGGCCCAACCCACAGGGGAAATTACACTGCCACATGGAGTAGCACACCTGAGGTTGTGAGGTACTCGCACAGCCCACACAATAGCCTTGATCTAGTGCAGACACATGCAGAACCCTGCCGAGACTGCAGAAACACAGGACACCCAAATAGAGTAAGGAAGAATATTCCCAGTTGCCACCAAACTATCCCCAAATTGGGGAAAGCAAGGACTGAGGAGGAGCCTCTGCCTATAGGAAAGAGAAAAAGAAATCCCTACCCAGGGTTATCCATTTAAACTGGAGAGCTCCAGTATACCCTGGTACACCTATCAAGGCTATGGGATGCTAGTTAAGGTGCTAACGAGCCTGTCCAGTGTCAATCACCCCAGCCACAGAGCAACAGGGCACACAGACACTTCTTCCAGGAACTCAAGCGCTTGCCCACATCCTCAACAAACCAACACAGTGTCACTAATTTCAGCAAGGAATCATTATATGCCCCAGTATTTAGGCCGTGGAAACACTCACATGCGACTTCAACACTGAGTAGAGGTGAAGTACCCCCATGGAGACTACACTACTGCATCTAACTGGAATCAATACTGAAACCCCATACTTAACAGTCAATATAAAACACATCTACAGGAGGACACACATCTCTCACCTCAAAGTACCCTCCAGATTAATAGAAGAAGTGCTCTACCAAATAACCCAAAACCAACATAGATATACTAGAAATACGGGGGGAAATAAAAAAAAAAAAGAAAACGTGACATTACCAAAGGAATACAGTAATTCTTGAGTACCAGATCCCATAGAGCAGAAAACCACAGAAATGAATGCAAAGGAATTCCAAGCAAAAATCTTAAGGAAACTCAATGAGATACAAGAAGACTCAGACAATAAAATGAAATGAGAAAAAGTATCTAAGATATGAAGGAGGAAATTTACAAAGAGATCAATATCTTAAAAAGGAAGGTAGAAGAACTCACAAAACTGGAGGATTCATTCAATGAAATAAACAGCACAACTGAAAGCTTAAACAGCAGGTATGAGCAAGAAGAAGAAAGGATTTCTGATCTTGAAGAAGGTCTTCAAAATAACCCATGGAGAATGAACAAAGAATAAAAATTGTTTAATGAAGAAAGCCTAAGCAAGCTAGCAGATAACCTCAAGTGAACAAACGTCTGAATCATGGGTGTTCCAGAAGGGGAGGAAAGAGGAAAAGGCCTCAAAAACCTATTCAGTGAAATAATAACAGAAAACATCCCAGGTACTGGGAGAGAGGTGGACCCTCAGATACAAAGACCCCCAAACAGATTCAATGCAAAAATCTCCTCTATGACACACATTATAGTCAACCTGGCAAAATTCAAAAACAAAGAGAATCTTAAGAACAGTAAGAGAAAATTATCAAGCCACCTATAATGGACTCCTCATCAGACTAAAGTAGACTTTTCAACAGAAACTCTGCATGCCAGAAGAGAATAGGATGATATATTCGAAATTCTCAAAGAAAAAATTAATTCCAGCCAAGAATACTATACCCAGCTAGGCTATCCTTAAGAAATAAAGGAGAAATAATGTATTTTGCAGACAAACAAAAAATGGGAATTACCCACCAAATGACCAGTGGTATAAGAATTCCTCAAAGGAGTGCTGCATCTGGAATCCACAAAATGATAATCAGTACCGTGAATAAACAAGAAAGAACAAAACCACTGGTAGAACAAAAATGCAAATAAAAAAGAGAAAGAACCTATATCCTACCCCCTTAAAAAAAAAAAAAAAAAACCTATAACCTCCCCCCTTAAAAAAAAAAAAAAAAAACCTATAACCTCCCCCCTTAAAAAAAAAAAAAAAAAACCTATAACCTCCCCCCTTAAAAAAAAAAAAAAAAAACCTATAACCTCCCCCCTTAAAAAAAAAAAAAAAAAACCTATAACCTCCCCCCTTAAAAAAAAAAAAAAAAAACCTATAACCTCCCCCCTTAAAAAAAAAAAAAAAAAACAGGCACCTGGAAACACGAAAGACAAACAATAAAAAGGGAAGAAAGAAATAAAAGATATTTCAGACATCCAAATGAAAATCAATGAAATGCCTGGAGTAAAACAACACCTTTCAATAATTATCCTAAATGTAAATGAACTAAATATCTATGGAACATTTTGTCCAACAACCACAGAATATACATTCTCCTCAGGACGCAGAACATTCTCAAGGATAAACCACATGTTAGGTCACAAAGAAAGTCTCAACAAATTTTTTAAAATTGAAATCATTTCAAGTGTCTTTTCACACTACAATGGATTAAAACTAGAAATCAGTAACAAACAAAACTCTGGAAATATACATGTACATGGAAATTCAACAACATGCTCGTGAACAACTTATGGGTCCAAGAAGTAATTAATAGGAATGAGAAGATAAAATTTCTTCAGACTAATGAAAATAAAGACACACCATACCAAAACCTGTGGGATACTCAAAAGAATGGAAATAATCATGTTGTCAGGATACCTGCATTCCCATGTTCATCACAGCTCTACTTACAATAGCCATGATATGGAACCAACCTAAATGTCCATCAATGGATGACTGGATAAAGACAATGTGGTATATACACACAACGAAATACTACTCAGTCATGGAAAAAAGAAATTCTGCCATTTGTAGCAACATGTATGAGCTTGAAGATAATTATGTTAAGTGAAATATGCCAGGCACAGAAAGAGAAATACCACATGTTCTCACTCATAAGTGGGAGCTAAGAAAGAAAGAAAGAAAGAAAGAAAGAAAGAAAGAAAGAAAGGCCACAATAAAACATTTAGCTTTCAATAGGAGAGAACAGACCTGTAGTTAGCACAGGTGGGAAAGGGGGTGAGCGAGGGGAGTTTGGGAGTAATTGGGTAAGGGGCACAAAGGATAATGACTTGTAATGATGAACATGCTAATAATATTGCTTTGATCATCATATACCGTACACAAATATTGACAGTCAACTCTTTACCCTATAAATATGTAAAAAACAATTATGTTTCATTTGAAAAAATTGAAAACAAAGCCTGTGGGATACCAAAAGCATTCCAAAGAGGGAAGTATATTCAAATCAACACACCAAGAGAATAGAAAGATTTCAAATAAACAACCTAATACTGTACAAAAAGAACTCGAAAAACAAGAACAATATAATCCCAAAATTATTAGGAGGAAAGAAATAATTAAGATCAGAGCTGAAGTAAATGAAATAGTGGGAGCTAAGAGAGAAAGAAAGACCACAGTGGTGCGTTGGACTTGCACAGGGAGAGAACATACCTTGGGCTACAAAGTGGAGAGGGGAGCTAGAGGGAGGGGGAGGGAGGATGGGGATAACTCGGTGGCGGACACGGGGTACAAGTGCAATTTGTGGTAATGGGCATGCTGCCAGTATGAATCTGGCCTTCAGATCTTGGGAACGAGGGGTGATAATCAGCTCTGTATCTCATGAATATTCATAACCATTAAATAAATAAATAAATAAATAAATAAAAAGAAATACAGACCTCAAAATGATACAAAAGAACAATGAAACAAAAAGTTGGTTTTTCAAGAAGATAAACAAAACAGACAAACCATTATTTGGACTAACTAAAAAATTAAGAGAGGACCAAAATAAGAAAACTCAGAAATAAAAAGAAGACATCATAACTGATATCACACAACTACAGAGAATCATTAGAGACTATTATAAACAAATGTACACTAACAAATTTTAAAAACTGGAAGAAATGAATAAATTTCTGGATGTGTGCAAACTACCAAGACTGAATCTAGAAGAAATAGAAAAGCCAAAAAGACCAATAAAAAGTAAGAAGATTGAATAACTAATCAGTAGTATCCCAACTTAGAAAATTCCAGGACCAGAGGGCTGTACTGCTGAATTCTACCAAGTTTTTAAAGAGGAATTCTTATTTTTTTCATTAAATTTTTATTTTGTCAATATACAATGTATTTGATTATTATGTCCCATCACCAACACCTCCCTCCCTCCTCCCTTTCTCCCCTCCCACCCAAGAATGTCCTTTCTGTTTGCTTTTTGCAACAACTTCAAAAAACTATAGTTGTTATATCTTCTTCCCCCCCCCGTTTTTTTTTTTTTGTGTGTGTATGTGGCTTGTCTGGTTCCTGTTCTTAAAGGAAAAGCTTTCAGCTTTTCCCCATTCAGGATGATATTGCTGGTGGATTTATCATATATGGCTTTAATAACGTTGAGAAACTCTCTGTCTATACCTAACTTATAGAGTGTCTTCGTCATGAATGAGTGTTGAATTTTATCAAATGCTTTTCCAGCATCAATGGAGATGATCATATTGTCCTTGTGTTTGATTTTATTAATATGGTGTATCAC
>NW_007740119.1:0-646 GCF_000696425.1 Galeopterus variegatus | reverse complement strand
TTCATCAAGGATATCGGCCTGTAGTTTTCTTTCTTGGTTATATCTTTACCTGGTTTTGCTACCAGGATAATGTTTGCTTCATAGAATGAGTTTGTGAGATTTGCGTCTATTTCAATCTTTTGGAATAGTTTGTAAAGAATTGGTGTCAATTCCTCTTTGAATGTTTGGAAAATTCTGCTGTGAATCCATCTGGTCCTGGGCTTTTCTTTGTTGGGAGCTTCCTGATTACATCTTCAATCTCCTTTATTGTTATTGGTCTGTTCAGGTTTTCTACATCTTCATGGCTTTGGGAGCTTATGTGTGTCCACAAATTTATCCATTTCCTCCAGATTTTCCAACTTGTTGGCGTATAGTTGTTTATAGTAGTCTGGAATGATTCCTTGTATTTCAGATGGATCAGTTGTGATATCACGTTTTTCATTTCTAATTTTTGTTATTTGAATCTTCTCTCTTCTTTTTTTTGCTAGCTGTGCTAATGGTTTGTCAATTTTATTTATCTTTTCAAAAAACCAACTTTTGGGGCCGACCCAGTGGTGCACTGCTACAGTGCGCCACTTGGGAGCGCGGCAGTGCTCCTGCCGAGGATTCGGATCCCACATACAGACCGGCCGCTCACTGGCTGAACGAGGTGCAGGAGCAACACCGA
>NW_007740118.1:31075-31955 GCF_000696425.1 Galeopterus variegatus | reverse complement strand
AGAAAATATTTGCATATTATGCATCTGATGAAGGGTTAATATCCAGAATATACAAGGAACTGAAACAACTTATCAACAACAAAAAAAGTAACCCTATTAGAAATGGACAAAAGAGATAAATAGGCATTTCTCACAGGAAGATATACAAATGGCCAACAGACACATGAGAAAATGCTCAGCATCACTCAGCATTTCGGAAATGCAAGTCAAAACCACACTGAGATACCTTCTCACCTCAGTTAGGATGGCTAAAATCCAAAAGACTGTGAATGATAAGTGTTGGCGAGGTTGCGGAGAAAAACGAACTCTCACACATTGTTGGTGGGACTGCAAAATGGTGCAACCTCTATGGAAAATGGTATGGAGGTTCCTCAAACAATTGCAGATAGATCTACCATATGACCCAGCTATCCCACTGCTGGGAATATACCCAGAGGAATGGAAATCATCAAGTCGAAGGTATACCTGTTCCCCAATGTTCACTGCAGCACTCTTTACAATAGCCAAGAGCAGGAATCAGTCCAAATGTCCATCATCCGATGAGTGGATACAGAAAATGTGGTACATCTACACAATGGAAAACTACTCTGCTATAAAAAGGAATGGAATACTGCCATTTGCAACAACATGTATGGACCTAGAGAGAATTATATTAAGTGAAACAAGTCAGGCACAGAAAGAGAAATATCACATCTTCTCACTTATTTGTGGGAGCTAAAAATAAATAAATAAACACACAAAAAAAGTGGGGGAGGGAAGAAGAAACAACAGTTACATTTCCTTGAAGTTGATACAACAAGTGAACAGATATGAGGTTGTTGGGTGGGATGGGGGAGAGGAAGGAGGGAGAGAGGTTTCAGTAATGGGCCACAATAATCAA
>NW_007740118.1:29031-30396 GCF_000696425.1 Galeopterus variegatus | reverse complement strand
CCTCGGCGGGAGCGCCGCTGCACTCCCAAGCGGCGCACTGTAGCAGTGCACCACCGGGCCGGCCCAGAATATGTATTTTTAAAAACAGTTTTCACTCTTCTTAGAAAATGACTTAAAGTGGTTTCCCCACCACAGCCACCACAATAACCATGGCTGCTGTGAAAGCGGCTAGATGCCACAGACACCACGCAGATGGTCCACCAGCCACTGGAGTGCATTCACACAAGGAGAGTCACCAGCAGAGATAAAGAAAAGTGGAGAATGTCTCTCTCCACAAAGCCCATGTCAGAATGACAGAAGAAGCATCTGCTCTATGATAATCCTGGGGGACCTGATCTCAGCATTGGACAGATCATCTAGGCAACAAATCAAGAGAGTAACCATTACTCTTTCAGAAGGAGAGAAGAAATCTAGGGTAATTAGAGGGGGGAGTGGGGAGTGATTGGGTGGGGAGAGATTGGACAAGTGGCATAAAGAATAATTACAATTCATAATAATATATGCTAGTAATATTGATTTGATCAACATACCTCAATGTTGAATCCCAAATTATGTATAATCAATTTTGATTCAATAAATAAAATACATTTTTTAAAAGTACATATCCTTTGACCCAGAAATTCCATTTAGAGACATTTATTCTACGGAATTAATTGGACAAGTATGAAAAAATAGCTATAAAAAAAATAAACTTTAGCTTATTTAAATATCAGAGATTTAGAAATAGCCTAAAATTTCAAAAGCTGATTAAATAACATGAGGCGTCCGTACTATGGAATGCCATGTGGAAGTTTAAAATATTGATGTGGAAATATATTTATTGATATTGAAGATGTTTATGTATATACTTGTGGGAAAAAATATTTTACAAAAAAGAACTGTGTTACTGTTTTATTTTGTTTATGTGTATATGGGCAAAGTATATATATGAATAGAAATAGAAATGGAATACCATACAACAAAATTTAATAATGATTATCACTAGAAGCGTAATCATGATCAAATAGTTTTCTTTTTTCTTATTTGTGTTTCCTATTTTTTCTACAAAGATATGGATTTTGTACAATAAAATCTATTTTACCTTAATGAAAGGAGACAGATGAAAATCCTAATATGTCAAAATGAGTAACATGATGCAGGAAAAATGAAAGTTAATTATGGTCACAGAGGTATATGAATGAGAGGGTACTTCAAACATTTCATGGAAAGATTCATATTATCTTTTAATTCTATTTTTCCACAAACTTTTTGAAGCACCCTTGTATGTGGCATGCACTGATAGGAAGAGAAGTGATTTTTTACTCAGGGTACCAAATTAATCAGTAAAAGCATTATTCTCCTTTCTGGCCCATTTCTACCCCTATC
>NW_007740118.1:26973-27749 GCF_000696425.1 Galeopterus variegatus | reverse complement strand
TTTTTTTTTTCTGGATTATGCCTTTCACACCTTCCCACAGAACTATCTTGAAAAATCAGCTATCATGATGCAGTGAAAAGGACAGGAACATTGGCAATAAAAAGATTAATGATGGCAAACTAGCCATAGAACTCTGGGGAACTTTTGTAATTTCTGTGCACTCTCACTTTTCTCACTGATAGACAAAGTTAAGTAATCATGGCCACGCAGGGATTCAGGGAAGATTAAGTGAGACTCTGTATGTACAGCACTTGGGGCAATGTCATCCAGGAACAGTCCCTTCTCCTGTGACCTGGGCGCCATTTCTGCAACTACAAAAAAAGGAGGAGGTATCCCAAAACTCCCCTGTTGACAGGTATTCACATCTTTATGGACACTGCAGTGTCATCTCCAGGAGGCATGTGATAACTTGCAGCACAGAAGAGAAAGACAAAAGCGCTGATGAATTAAAAGTGTCAGGCGCGTGTTAAAATTCCTGTTGGACGTTAAAACAGCTAATGACAGGATTGAGTAAAAGAGAATGATTTAAGGAATTCACTGGCCCTGGAACAGCCGAATTAAAATGCTGTCTACCCAGCAGACTCCTTCAGGAAATGGCCAGCTCAAAGCGTGCAGGGGCTTCTTTCAACCTCCTCATTCCCCTTACAAAGTAAACAGAACCAAAATGATTCAGGTGTCGCTTTTGTATTTTTTGTTCTCAGACTTATGTTGCTGCCTGACCTAAAAGACAATTTTATCTAACTAAGTTATAGATCATTAAGCTGAAAAAAAAAAAA
>NW_007740118.1:23734-25324 GCF_000696425.1 Galeopterus variegatus | reverse complement strand
CTTTTGAAAACCTGGAGAAGAATCTCAGCCATTTGGACTGTGTAAAGAGGTACACTCCTGGAGGCAGGGTTTGTTAAAAGAATCAGGTTTCTCCTCAGATTAGATACAAGTCCACTGGAAGTATCTACATCTTTTTCCAGATGGGAAAAACGATGTACAGTGCATACTCATCTCTGTGGAGGCGGAGTGACCGAGTCATCTGGAGGCTTCCAGATAGCCAGGCAGCAGGGCAACCAGGTGCAAGCCTTCTGCGGGCTGAGCAATTGGCTCACCAGGAAAAATCCAGCCATCTGCCCTCTTTCTAACACAGCCCACTGACCCTGTTCCCCATAATTACCACATGCATAAAGAATGCTCCTTGGCCCAAGAAGGAATTTATAACCACTACACTTACTGCATTCTACAAACATGCAAATCTCAGGGTGCTCTATTCAAAACATAGCCATCTTTCACAGGTTCCTCTATTCTGTGCACATCACAAAAATAACCACAACAAGAGAATTTGAAATATTTCCTGTTTCTCACCCAGCAATATGTCCAAAAACTTTAAGCCCAAAAAATAACCCTCAAGAACTTTCATCCAGTAAATACACATGGTAAGCACAGTGAGTGACCCCAACAGCTTGGATATCTACACAGCAGTAGTGTGGCTCATAGCCTGTGNGCATCAAGGTGGGAATGGGCACCAGAATCCCTGCATCTGGTCCCCAGCCCACCATCCCCCAACCCCTTTCTCCAGTACCATGGAATCAAAGGTCAGTGTGAAAGATGGGCACCAGAATCCCTGCATCTGGTCCCCGGCCCACCATCCCCCAACCCCTTTCTCCAGTACCATGGAATCAAAGGTCAGTGTGGCTAGTTCAAGGTTGTATCCTATCACCTCCAAGGTGCCATCCCACTATGACATTCTAATTAAGCAGCAGTCTCAGACAGATCACAGAGTGATGCCCTGTCTTATTTTACACTGGGACTAGTTGTTATACCACTGACCTCAAACTTTGGGGTCCTATGCTTAAACCTCTTCGCTCTGCTACAGTGAAAGGCATATAACTGCAAAGTTATACAATCTTGGTTCTCAAATCCATCTCCCTCTCTCCATCATCCTGCTGGACCTCCTGTTCCTTTGAGAGGCTGTCAAGAGCAGCTGAGTTAATAGAGAATGCTCCACACTCAAGCCCCTGCGTTCCAACCAGAGCGGTTTATGAAGATGAATTTGATCACAGTGACTCTGTCTGAATTGAGTTCCTTCTTTCCTACAGTGGACAAATTCCCTTAGGGATTTAACTTTGTGAAGAATCTGTGTAGAAAAAAACAGGAAACAGATCTCTAATCTGATTTGTTTAAGGGTGGATATGGTTGGAGGTGGGGTGTCACATTTTCTTTTGAAAACCTGGAGAAGAATCTCAGCCATTTGGACTGTGTAAAGAGGTACACTCCTGGTAGGCAGGGTTTGTTAAAAGAATCAGGTTTCTCCTCAGATTAGATACAAGTCCACTGGAAGTATCTACATCTTTTTCCAGATTGGAAAGACGATGTACAGTGCATACTCATCTCTGTGGAGGCGGAGTGACCGAGTCATCTGGAGGCTTC
>NW_007740118.1:21189-22919 GCF_000696425.1 Galeopterus variegatus | reverse complement strand
ACAGTGAGTGACCCCAACAGCTTGGATATCTACACAGCAGTAGTGTGGCTCATAGCCTGTGATTTTCTGAAATTCTCCAAGGTTGTAAAGACAAGTAGGTTTATTTTATGGCCAATATCTTTTGGGTCTTTAATATTTGGGCCTGTAAAAATATGCAAGACTCTTTGAGCCAATATTCAACAAATCCAGAAATATAACTTCAGGACTAAATCTTATAATAGTTATTTTCTTTTTCCAAATCTTTCACCAAATAATAACCCAGTAGGCTTCCTGCCTTATTCTTAAAATTGTCCCAAAGATTTTAAATGTTTCCCTGTGCTCTGCAGTGTAATATTGTGTGATTAGTAATAAACAGTGTTTGGAAGTACATAATTGTGAAAATAAAGGGTGGTTCTATGTCTTGGAAATGAGGCCTACTGGCTTGTAGAGGCCGAGGACTAACCCTTTGTTCAATTTGTGCAATTCTTTTTTGCTTGGCTCCTATGACTTTTGTCTTCTTAGGGAATTATGCAGGCAGATGTTTAAAGTATAAGACAGGCCCCCCGATTCCACCATATTTAGAAGGGAAAGGCTTCGGCTCATGGGTACCAGAGTACTAAGAAAGAAAGACGTTCCTCTGACCAAAAGAAAAAGCCAAGTTGGTTGGCCCTAGAGGGATGGAAAATCTGGAATCCTCTCTTTTTGTCATTATCTCAGGAGATGACTATATTCTCAGGAGCCCAGTTTTGTCTCTTAAGATATATGGCAATAATTACAGATAATGTTTAATGAGTATTTATTCTATGCCAGGAAATATGCTAAATACCCTAAAATATCTCATTTGATCCCCTCAACAATGCAATGAAGGAGGTACTCTTATTATTCCCATTTTTCAGATTAAATAACAGAGGTCGTATATCTTGCAACACATGACACAGATGATAAGTGCTACAGCCAAGCATTAAGTTGATGCCTGGCAAAAGGAACATATTTAGAAGAATCAAAGCCTGGCGAAGTACCTGCAGAATTGCATCAGTTCTCTGTCTCTAGAAGTTACTAAAGCAGGAGAAGAAAACTTCCCTACTCTGATACTCACATTTCTTCACATTCTCTGTGCCTTACTTTTCTTTTTGTTTTCCTCGAAATTTTTGTCTGTCTTAAATCAGGTAAGAGAAATCAAGGGAGGGATTTATAACACTTTAGTGCTAAGAGGTTAAAATAAAGAGGTTCGTAGGCATGTGATCATGTTAACTACACTAAACAACCCCATGGAAAAGTGAAATTGATTGATGGGGCAACATTACAATTGGTTTTATGAGCCTCATTTCACTACCTAGAAATTCTTTTTCTAAAAAATCTTGTCCATGTTTTAACAAAAGATGGCAGTTGGTGGGGGTGTTTTGTTTTGCAAAGCTGGGAATGAAGATACAACAGAGACATAACTTGCCACAGATTTCTTTCTGCTGTGGTTTCCACACTTTCTGTTTGCCCTTTAAGGGGTAAAGTGCCACCTCATGATCTTGGAAAGGAAGCCCAAAGAGAATTACCATAAAACATCACCCAGCAGTCTTATCACATCACTTGACAGTATCACTTTCGTTAATGTTGAGTTAGTGTTTCCATTATAAACCCAATTTACTGAAAGTGGGGTAGAGGGAGGACACGAAGGAGAGATGGGCTCATATGTCAACCATGTACAATGACGTGCAGCTGAAAGCAGGTTGCCAACCAGACTAGAGCTTATAAACCAT
>NW_007740118.1:19990-20574 GCF_000696425.1 Galeopterus variegatus | reverse complement strand
CCATGTACAATGACGTGCAGCTGAAAGCAGGTTGCCAACCAGACTAGAGCTTATAAACCATAACATCTAAGGGAAAAAGAACTCATTTATGCTCCAAACATACATTATTCAAAATAGGGTAGCACAAACATTATCCAAAATCTTAATGCAGTACCAAAGGCCTCCCTATTGTACCTCTTCTCTCCTGCTAGTGAGAAGGGGCACAGTAAACAATTGAAGGGAAAAAGAGGTAGAAGAAGATGTAATTGGAAAAGTGATAAACTAGGAAACAGAAAAACTAAGCTCTACCCCTGTTTCTCCCATTTATTAGCCACATTATGACTACATCACTTTACAATTAACATAAGGAGACGGCAGTTTCCTTATTCTGTAAAATAGAGCCAATAACGCCTTTGATGCTGCCTGAGCAGGTCTCTGTAAGGAGGTCGGTCTGGGAGTGCACATTCAAGCTCAGGAACCACAGCACAGATGAGGAATGCTATTACCGCCCTCACAGAGCAAAAGCGACCCCAGATCATGTAGACCTGGCCTTGGCTTGCTGATGGGGAGACTTGTTAAATACCTGTCGGCTGTGCTCACACTTT
>NW_007740118.1:16153-19419 GCF_000696425.1 Galeopterus variegatus | reverse complement strand
AGCAATCTTTGTATTTGTGTTAAGTGGCAGGTAAGAAGAAGTGTAGATAGGCCCTGAATAGAAAATAGAAATCTAGAAACTAAAGTATTTAACGTGGGGATCAGTAATCTTGATTAGTACATGGAACACAATTCAGTAACCATTGTTCAGTTGTTTAAGGAATAATTCTGCCTTCAATTGCATCTTCTGTGCAACTCTCTTGGGTATCACCTCAACATGGTCCTATATTAATTTAAGGACATTATAAAGATGGATTCATGAAATATACAACAATAGGTTAGCATCTGCTAAGATTTCCATTCTCTTTGAGAGAGCTTATATATGAGAATTTCAATGGCAAATTAGGGGTGTGGTAGAGGCAAGGAAAAAATTAAGGGCAGAATGAATTATAACTAGGAGGAAAGTTTGAGAAATTGAGATAATGTAAATATCTATGTAGAGAAATAGCATTTATTAATAATCAAGGACACATTCCTAGAAGAGAAATCTCCCTTCCTGGCTGACCACAGCAGAAGCGACAGACAAGAAATGTAGGTACTCCCCGTTTGGTATATTCATGGTATTCTCTCACATGAAGCTGATGCTGATCATTCAGCTGGAGTGGAAGGCGTGACCCAAGCTCCTAGTGATGATGACAGCACTCATCCCGGTGGCCAAGAGTGGGGGCTCTGGGCCAGGCTGATCTGGGTTTGCATCCTGTCCCTGCCGCCCATCAACCCTGTGACCTTGGGCAAGTGACTAAACTTCTCTGAGCTCCATGTCTCTCGGCTATAAAATGGGGCAAGGGTATAACCAACATCCTGATGGTCGTGTGGAGATTAAATACAATAAAACAGGAAAAGAGCTTCACCAAGTGCTTGTCACCTTGTATGGGCTCATAACGTGGGCAGCTGTCATCATCCTGAGGAACTGAGGGGGTGGACTCACTTCTGGAAGTGGGGGCTGCTCAAGAAGTCACCCCGCTGGGATACTGAGGAGGCATGGAATTCCAGCGGAGCCCGAGGCAGGGGGTGGTGCTTTTGATCCCACCTGAAAGTGTTTTGTGTGGCCAACTTTAAAGGTGCTGAGCAATAAGGATATGATTTGCAATTAAGTATCAGGACAAGAAACCAGAGAGAGAAGGACATGGCCTGGGAGTGGACAACCGAGTCCTTCTAATGATCTTGTTCTTATAATCTGTGCTATACTTGGGTCCTGATGGAGTTTGGATGTGTTGTCCCCTCCAAAACTCATGTGGAAATTTGATCTCCAATGTGGCAGTGTTGGAAACTGATGAGTCATGGGGGCGGATCCCTCGTGAATGGATTAATGCTCTCCCTGGGGGAGGAGGGGCAGTAATGAGTAAGTTCTCGCTCTATTAGTTCCCACTAGAGCTTGTTGTTTATAGGACCCTGGCACCTCCTCTCTGTCTCTCTCTTGCTTCCTCTCTTGCCATGTGATCTGCTTGTACCCACCAGCTGCCTGCCACTTTTCACCATGAGTAGAAGCAGCCTGAGGCCTGTGCCAGATGCAGCTGTCCCAGAATTGTAAGCCAAATAAACCTCTCTGCTTTATAAATTACCCAGTCTCAGGTAATTCTGTTATAGCAACACAAAACGGACTAAAACAGGTCCCCACCCCACATCAGTCCTGCATTTCAAAGATGGAATATGCTCAGGGAAAATAGCCAGGTGCTTCCTCTGAGACTTACTGACTAGGGATCAGTAAATTATTTAAAATCTTTAGCTCTCAGTTTCCTCATCCATAAAACAGAGACAATAATTGTAAAAATAATAAGAGGTATTGGGAGGATCAAAAGAGAAATCCCATGCAAAGGTAATACTTGTCCAGCTTTAAGCTTTATAGAAATTTCCTTTCCTAAAATGCCATTTTCTGGCACTCACACAGCTTTGTTGTGAAAGACGTCAGGTCTCCCACCTCTTAATAAACAATAATTTGTCTCAAAAAGCTCACCTGCTACTTCACCATGCCTGAGATGCTTTAAAACATTTGGTTCTGTGCAACACAGAGCTCTCACCTTCCTTGGAGGGGTGAGTGATCTCCTGCCTGCTATCTGAAGAGGGGCTTTTCAGCACCTGCTCTGATGCTGCTGGCCCCTCTGGCGTGGTACAGAGCACAGCTCCTCCATGGACACCCACAGCTCCTTCCTCCCCAGAGGAAGGTGCAAAGGTCTCCAGGAATCTGAGTGCACACAGCCTTTGTTCCAAAGTCTCATCTAGAAGCTGTGCCTGTGACCCACCCTAGGCCACATTCCTGGCTCTCCTTGACCCCTGTCATCCTAAGACCAGTAGCATATGCCTGAGGACATGGGCCCTGGATTCAAATCCCAGCTGTGACACTTACTGAAAGGCAGTAGTCTTCCCAGTATACAAAGAATTTCAAGCAAAATCACTGTCATTATATTAAGGATTATAGTAAGTTCACAGCATATATACACAAGTTACATATAGACAGAAACATTGGTACATCTCTGCCCTTTAGGAACACAGCACGTGTCCTCAATTTTACTCTACTTCTACTTTTTCCAGCAATCATCAATAGCATCCTAGCGACCATTTTCACTGTGTGTGAGAGTTTTAAAATTACCAGTGGAAAACTTTTTCAAGTTTTGAAAAGAGGCATATGTAGCTGTTCGATTAATCATGGGAGATTATTCTACTCCTACGAGATAAGATAAAGATTATTTTCACTGCCTTTTTGGAGGGTATGGGCAAGGCAGAAGCAGAAAGCTTGCAAAAGAGAAATTTGGCTGATTATTAGGTGTGCCATCTGAGGCAGAGAGCAAGAGGTTATAGGAGAAAGTCCAACGTGACACTTTCAAGAAAACGATGTCAAAGTTAGGGAAAAAGGATAAAAATACTATCAAGAGCAACTTTATTATTTTGCCGGGTAATTATTAGTCAAGTGTCAATAAACAAGAAGGCATCCAAGAATGTGTGTGTGTGTGTGCGCGTGCGCGCGTGTGTGTGTGTGTGTGTGAATGAGAGAGAGAGAGAGAGAGAGAGAGAGAAAGAGAGAGACAGAGAAGAATTGAGAAAAAAAGTCGAATTTAGGATAGAAGCAGCTGGCTACAGCATATAAAGTAATAAAATATATACATGTACAATTTCCCATAATCAGATGAGACCATTGCCACAACCATAAAATATTCTAGTAGAGAGTAAAAATGACCCTATGAAACACAATGAAATACACACACACACACACACACATTCAGTATGTTTCAAAGCTTTCACAATGGCATTAAGGAGCTTTAAGTTGTACAT
>NW_007740118.1:14455-15702 GCF_000696425.1 Galeopterus variegatus | reverse complement strand
ACACACATTCAGTATGTTTCAAAGCTTTCACAATGGCATTAAGGAGCTTTAAGTTGTACATAATTCCAATATTCTGTTTTGAAACTAAGATAATGCAGGCACATGTGCCCTGGAGGTACACATTGGTGAAGGTGAGGTCTGCAGCAGAAGTCGTTACTTGTCCTCCAGTACCTATTTTCCCCCTCATCCTTTGTAAAATAATTTTTGTCTGGGCAAATGGCTGTCCCAAATAAGGACAATCTCTTCAAGTCCTCCTTGGAGTCAGGACTAAGTTCTGGCCAATAGTATAAGAGGGAAAGTTTCATTTGCAATTTCCAAGCTGTGTCCTTGAAGGAAAAGCATATGCCTTTCTCTAACTTTTCTCACTTCCTGACAGGTGGAATGCAGAAGAGGTGTTGTAGGTCATCTTAGTCCATGCAAAAATGATAATCCCCTAGAGATAGCAGAACAACAAACTGTAAGGCACCTGGACCTCTGATTATTCAGCTTATGAGCTGGAATTTGCATATGTGAGCAGAAAAAAATCTGTCTTGTATATGCTACTGCTATTTCCAGTCTCTCTCATAGAAACCAAGCTTATGTTTTAAGATATCATCTCTCTTGTTTGCAAGAGGACCAACACCATGCTGCTACATTTGCATTGACTGACATGCCAGAGTTAGGAACATGACAGGGTATAAACTATTCCACACCTTCACTCTGAATATAATTGCGATATATCAGAAGTGCCCCTGTGGCCTCCACAAGTTCACCTGCAGGTGCCGCAGACAATTCCCAGCATGCTGCCAGCTTTTCAAGAACCACTTCTCTCGTTCTCTCTACCTGAAGGCTTTCTCTGGTATACTGGGAGCTTGCTCTTTCTCCCTCAGGTACAGCCCAGAATGCAGAGACGGACATGCCTGGGGGAAGCTCTAAGTTAAAGGGAATGGGATTGGCGAATGGATAAGTGTTCAATCTCCCCAGCCTTCACTGGAGAATTCTAAGGAAGATTTCCTCATGGCTTTTCAGGGACACCCTCAACCCATCCAGACCTAGTTACCCCAGCTCTCATAACACATGATTTATTCACTTTTCTCCTTTCCTTGTCTCACCTGCCTCACTTTCCTTGGGTTTCCTGTCATTTCCTCCCAAATAAACCACATAGCCTAGTTTTTGTTTCAGGATCTGCTTTTGGTGGAACCCAAACCAAATGGCCCCTACTTTCTTGATTCTCTCACCCAAAGATCTCCAAAAGTGATTAGAAAAAA
>NW_007740118.1:10957-12795 GCF_000696425.1 Galeopterus variegatus | reverse complement strand
GGAAGAAAAGTTTAAAAGCTACGCATTTCTAAAATGTTTTACTCATATTCCTTTATATTTTTATATACTTAATTTACTGATCTGAATCACTCTTGATTTCAAAAACTATAAACTATTTAAAGCATAACTGTCACCATAACGGATGCAGCATTATCTTTCACTTTTCGTCTTTACAATTAGATAATAGATGTGCAAAAACTAATCTTATTGCAACACTGTGCTTTGCGTAGTAAACTTCCATCGAGGTAGGGCTCAGACCCTTCAAACGCGTTGTACAGACTGAGTTACCAGACCCCTCATGTGCGAGGCTGGGTCACAAACCCCTCACATATAGGTTTCAAGTTAGGTCATTGAGAAGAGATCCCGGGAGCCATTGGCAGCGCTGACTGGTTCATTCCGAAGCAAGTTCAGTCCTCAACTTCCTCAGAAGCAGCAGCAGCAAATTATAGCAGCCTCCAGCAGCATCTGTAGTGGCCTCCCAGGGCATCCCAGGGGCACTGGCAGCAAAAGCTTGCAGCAACAGCCTCCAGCAGCAGTAGCAGCCTCCTTGTGGCCACCACGGGGTGGGGGAGGGGAGTCACTGTGGATCAGAGCAGTTCATCCTTTACACTTAAGTCTGATAACCCAGAAACAGCTGGGTGGAGTCAGACAACCAAAAAACACCTGGGCACACATGCATAATTACATTAGACAGTAACCAAGGACACCTGGGCACATGTGCATATTTACATCAAATGCTAGGCAAGATTATGAACATCTGAGGGAGCCTGATCATTTGCCTTCACTTTCCCTACAATTTCATGATAACGAATCTTTTTATTTTAAAATAAAAGCCTTGGGCCGGCCCGGTGGCGCACTGGATAGTGCGCCGCTTGGGAAGCGCGGCGGCGCTCNCAAATGGCCCCTACTTTCTTGATTCTCTCACCCAAAGATCTCCAAAAGTGATTAGAAAAAAGAGTAATAATTGACTCAAAAAAAGGCTGTTCATATGAGGTTTCTCAACTTCCCCTGTGTCACAGATCATACTGGGTTTTCCTAGTTTGCAAAAATTTCAAGCAAAACTTTTCCCAAATGTCTCACACAGTAGATGACAGAGGATGTGCTGCACATTAATGTGACACTGGGCAAGGTTAACTTCTTCAAGAGAATTTATTCAAGATTATTTATTCAGGAGAATTTGCTTATTTGTAAAACAAGTAGTTTGGGTTAGCCTAGAGCCCTAGACCCTCTCTAGGGTTCCTGGCTGCCCGAACATTGCTTTACTCTATACCTAATCTGGACAAGCTCCTACCAAAACATAATTTGAAAAAAAAATTACATGCAGTGTCAGGTGCGAGCTGACAATAGTAAGTATTGTAGTACAATTTACATAATGATATATTGAATACAAAGATTTCTGAGCCAAATAAATGTCTGGCCAGCCAATACACTAAGTGAACATACAATGCTTCTTCAAGGTCATCACGTTCTCTCACTTCCTATGGAATTGAAAACCATCACATGATGTTACTACTCTTTTACTTCCCTTCAAATCAGGAAAGATTCAGGAAGACTGTTCTGTATGCCTGAACTTACTATTAAAATACTTTCTAGAAAAATCCAATTCCTGGCTTTGATTTTCCTGCATTCAGAGAAACTTCCTGCATATCCACTTGAAAGTGTATGCATTGCAGTAACAGCATAGATTACTGGTGGGTAGTAGCCATTTGGTTTCTTTGACTATTAGTAAAAACAAAATTCTTATTAATAAGGAAATTCAGTGAGTATAAAATTGAAGGGAAGAAAAGTTTAAAAGCTACGCATTTCTAAAATGTTTTACTCATATTCCTTTATATTTT
>NW_007740118.1:5038-9344 GCF_000696425.1 Galeopterus variegatus | reverse complement strand
AAAAAAAAAAAAAGACAAAAAGGGAAAATAAAATAAAATAAAATAAAAGCCTTGAAAAAATATGTAGATGCAGAAAATTCAACCCAACTAACTCCAGGAGGTCTTGCTGCTTAGAGATGCAGAGTTCTAACCATGAAGTAATGGATTACCAACTAGCACATTTAATGCTCTTCTTTTCAAGAAAAGCAGTCCAACAACTAAGACAATGAATATGCAGTAGGGTGAACCCTTCAAAAAGAGATACATTTGATAATCTCACTGCATCAAGTGGCGCAGGTCAATGCCATGAGATACTCTGCTTATTAAGCTACTGCATTGTCTCTGGTATCTTATTGTTTCATGTTTTCTAGAACTTAAAGTCAGAGCAGCATTTCTCTTGCTAATTTTACACAGTGGAATACCATGTGAAATAAACTAGTTTGGGGTAGGTTTCACCAAACTGTGGATCCAAGCTGGAATTATAAACACTTGGAGCTCCACTTTCCCATGTAGGTGCTTACCCACCCTCAACGGGTTCTTGGCCATTTTTACAGTACCCAGGTGTACTGTTTCAAGTCTGATTGTGTCTGCTGCTGTTGCGAGTACTTATAGTTAAGCAGCTCCATTATGTGCAGTCCTAACTAGGGCTGTCTATCTGGTTTGCCCAGCTTTTGCTTCCAGAGGTGTTAGGCTCTCTCAAGGGTCCTATGCCATGGTCTAAAGAGTGGATCCTTCCTCAAATTGTCACTAGGGGTCTTTGAAGAATATTGCCCTGCACAATTTCTCACAAAGTTTCTTAAGAAGTCTGTTCCTGCACCTTCTGCCTCCCAGCACCTGATCTGCTGTCAACAGCTACCACAGCAAAACCAAAATCTCCCCAAAAGGAAAAGAAAAATGCCCCCCCCCTCCCGTAAATCTTTAGGGAAGAAACAAGACAAAATATTTCTCTCAAGGGACTCAAATATAGAAGAAATACAGTTCTGCTAACTACATAGGAAAATGTTAGATTATCTTGACTGAGGGCAGTTTAGTCATTTAGAGCAAAGTCATCTTGAGCAGCTTCTCTAGTGACAATTCTGCTTTACAGTTGTAGAGTTAAATGATTCCCTTTAGGGAGTATTCTCAGATCAAAGAACAGATGTCCTCAAGTCCCACTTCTTGCAACACAGAACACAAAATTCTTGTGACAGAACACAAAATTCTTGCAGTTTGAAATTACTGATTTTGTTCTTAATCTTCTACCATTCCCACTAATATATTTAAAATATTAAGGCCAAGTTTCAAAAAGCACTCAAGCTTAATTACCAAGCAGCTCTAAATCCAGCCTCTTCTCAAATTCCAACTGATCAGCCTAGAAATAAGATTTAATTCTGAGGCTGTAGAACCTATCACATCTTGTTTAAAGTATGCTGCTTACATTTAACCTGGCCTTCTTTTCAGAGAATCTTTAAGATTACTGCTAAAATAATGCCCATCTTAAAGAAACTGTTAAGTAAGATAAGCGACTTGATGACTATATATGATCTCTAGAACAATTTTTTATTGCATCCCTACAAGCTTAAAATAAGTCTTAGATCCTTAAGACAAACTAAAATTAAATTATGATGAAACACCCTAACAAATTATGAAAAATAACTTACCTCAGTATTGTAATCTTTCTATGAACATTGTAGTATAAAATGATATATGCTCATTATCAAAAACTTAGACATTAAAGAAAATTGAAGATAATACAATACCAATCACACAAAACACAGTTACCCACTATTTATATTTTGGCATATTTCAATTCTTTTCTACAAACTCTTTTCTGTATGTAAGATCTAATAGTTTCCCAATTTTACAATCTGCTTTTTTCACCAAAAATGTATGATAAGAATCTAATGATGATTCATACATTTCTTAAATGTTCTTTTTTAATGGTATATTTCAATTCTTTTCTACAAACTCTTTTCTGTATGTAAGATCTAATAGTTTCCCAATTTTACAATCTGCTTTTTTCACCAAAAAATGTATGATAAGAATCTAATGATGATTCATACATTTCTTAAATGTTCTTTTTTAATGGTTCCATGACATTTCATCAATGAATAGAGCACAGTTTACTTAAGCATTACCCTACTGTTAAACATTAAGATTTTCTTGTTTTTAACTATTATAGAAGAGTTTGTAATGCATAGTTTTTTGCATAGATCTTTACCAGTTTTTCAAATTATTTCCTTAGAACATATTCTGTAAAATGGAATTGGGGGACATGAAACCTTTTGGTATAAATATATTGCCAAACTTCTTTTCAATTAATTGTGAAAATTTATATGACCAAACAAATATATGAGTGCTCATTTCACTATATCCTTATCAACTTTGAATACTGTCATTCAAAAAGTCTCCCAACTTCCAAACAAGATGGAGTAACAAGACTTAAAAATAACATTTTGCCTAAAACACTAGATGAAATAGATGAAAGAATAACACAAAACTTTGGACATCAGACAGCAAAGGATCTGATTCTTGAGAGATGGGAAACAAATGAGGTGAGCACTGATTGCCTAGCTACCTGTCTGGAGAAAATGTCTTGTTAGCAGCAAAGAAAAGGGAAGCCCACGAAGCTTTCTACCTGAGTTGAGGAAAAGGACCTGAATGTCCAAGGAAGCAAAGAAAGCTACAGTTCACAAGGCAGAGTATCAAAAAGGCAAGAGCTGTATGAAGGAAAAGATCCAGAGATTTGCATCTGGTCCCCTCAAGTCTTGAGCTGAGTACAGGTCAGAGAATGCATGTGAGGAAAGGCCAGAAAAATAACCAACCAAAGGGAATAGAAGGAATAGTGCTCAGATTAAATGCAGGGCTGGGAATAGCCAGAATAAAATACCTCATATTTTGGGAGCCATCTGTTAGAGTACTAAGAAGGTCATGGATCAGTAGTATGAGAAACTAATTATAGACTAAATACAGTTCTAGTCTCACTCAACTAAGCTTGTAAGCAAGACCTGAAAGTCTCAGACTGTTTCTAAGTACTCTAATTATATCCCAAAACAAATTTCAACAATAATTATAAGAATATAAAAATATCTAACACCTAACAAAATAAAATTCACAATGTCTGGCAAGCAATCAAAAATTACCAAACATGCATAGAGCAAAAGAAAATACAACAGATAATGGACAAAAAAAAAAAAAATCAGTTAGTTAAAACTGACCCAGAAATGGCACAAATGGTAGAAGTAGTAAACAAGAACATTAAAACAGTTATAGCTGCATTTCATGTGTTTGNAAAAAAAAAAAAAAAAAATCAGTTAGTTAAAACTGACCCAGAAATGGCACAAATGGTAGAAGTAGTAAACAAGAACATTAAAACAGTTATAGCTGCATTTCATGTGTTTGGGAAACCAGAATAATATTGACTACATTAAGTAGAGATATAGAAGATCCAAACTGAACTTCTAAAGATGAAAACTAAAATGTCCGACATGAAAAATATATTAGTTGGATTAAACACAAATAAAACATTATGGAAGGAAGGATTAGTAAACGTCAAGACATAGCAAGTCTTATACAAAATAAAACTCAGAGAGAGAGAAAAAAGAATGAATAAAAATGAACAGAGTATCAGTGAACTGCAGTATAACTTCACACGGCCAAATGTACATGCAATGGGAGCCCCTGAAGGACAGGTGAGAGAGGGAAAAACTGAAAAAAAGTTTTTGAAAAAAAAATGGCCAAAATTTTTCCAAGTTTGATGTAAGTATAATTTTACAGATCTAAGAAGTTCAACAAACTCCAAACACAAAAGGCTTGAAAAAAATTATATGCACATATTAATCAAATTAACCTATAGGTTTAATATAATTCCTATTAACAGCAAATAGTTTCTGTTTTGTTGTTTTTTAGGAGGTTTTTTTGTAGAATCTGACAAGCTGATTCTGAAATTTATATAGAAATGTAAAGGACCTAGGATGGTTAAAACAAAATCTAAAAAGAGCAAGGTTTTGCCAGTGTGTGTGGAGCACAGAGACATCCAGCAAGGGAGGCAGAAGCTCAACAGAAATGACATGCCCTGAGGTGTCAGCATGCAACCCAGCAGCCCGGAAGAGTGCATGCTAACCAGAGAGGCAGATCCCCGGAGAGGCCCAAGACCCAAGGCAACCACACACACAAGGCACTAGTGGCCAACGGAGCAGACACTGAGGTAGCCATACCAAATTGGCAACCCCAGCAACATCCTAGCCAGACAACAGTGTCAAACAAGTGGACTGTGAAACCCCCTGTCACAATGACTAAACATAAAAGGAAAGATACCAGAAATATGAAAAATCAAGAAAGTACACCA
>NW_007740118.1:3145-4167 GCF_000696425.1 Galeopterus variegatus | reverse complement strand
AAAAAACACAACAGAGAGTTTAACCAGCAGGCTTGCAGAAGTAGAAGAGAGAACTTCTGACCTTGAAGATGGGCTATTTGAAATAACACAGAAAAAGAAGACAGAAAAAATAATTAAAAGCATTGAAGAAAATCTAAGAGAGATATCAGACAACCTTAAGCACTCAAATTTCTGAGTCATGGGTATTCCAGAAGGAGAGGAAAAAGGAGATTGCATTGAAAACATATTCAACAAAAGTGGCAGAAGACTTCCCAGTTATTGGAAAAGACACAGATCTTCAGATTCAGAAAGCTCAAAGATCCCAAATGTATTCAACCTAAAAAGGTCTTCTCCAGACACGTTATAGTCAAATTGGCAAAACTCAAAGACAAAGAGAGAATCTTAAAAGCTGCAAGAGAGAAGTGTCAAGTCACCTATAAGGGAGGCTCAATAAGACTAACATCAGACTTTTCATCACAAACATTTGACTAACAGCAGATTTTTAAACAAAAAACCTAAAAGCAAGAAAGGAATAGGATGATATATTCAAATTTCTAAAAGACACAGATTGCCAGTCAAGAATACTCGACCCTGCTGCAGGCCAAGAATACTCTACCCCACAAGGCTATCCTTCTGAAATGAAGGGCAAATAGTATATTTCTCTGACAAACAAAAACTGCGGAAGTTCACTACCACACGAACACCCTTACAAGAAATTCTCAAGGGAGCTGTGGATTTGGTATCTGAAAAATAACTACCACTGCCATAAAAACTCAAGAAAAATCAAACCCACTAGAATATTAAAAGTGACATCCATGAAGAGAAAACAAACAACAAAAAAGGCTATCTACACCCCAAGGAACAAATGAATCCAGAAAACAAACAGTAAATCAGAAAGAAAGGAACAAAACACACTTAAAACATCCAAAAGAAAATCAATAAAATGCTAGGATTAAATCAACACTTTTCAATAACAACTCTTAAGGCTTAAATTCCCCAATTAAAAGATGCAGACTGGCTGACTGGATTAAAAAGGAGGACCC
>NW_007740118.1:0-539 GCF_000696425.1 Galeopterus variegatus | reverse complement strand
CAATTACAATTCCTTGAAGTTGATACAACAAGCAAACAGAAAGGACATTGTTGGGAAGGAGTGGGGAGAGGGAGGAGGGAGGGAGGTTTAGGTAATTGGCCACAATAATCAACTACATTGTATATTGACAATATAAAATAAAATTTGGAAGAAAAAAAAATGAGCCAGGTTTGAGGACTTTTACTACCTGATTTCAAGTCTTGAGTTAAAGCACATGAATCAAGACAGTACAGTATTGATGTAAAGATAGACATATATATTATTGGAACACAATAAACAGACCAGAAGTAGACTCACATATACATGATCAATTAATTTTTGTACTAAAGTGCCGAGATTATTAAATGGCCATAATATTTTTTAAAAACAAATGGCATTGGAACAACTGCATGTCTGTATTTTAAACAGAAAAAAAAAAAAACTTAAACCTTATCTCACACCATAGAACAAAAATTAATTCAAAATGAATTATAGCCATAAATGTAAAATTTAAAACCATAAAACATCTAGAAGAAAACTTGAGAAAACATTTGAGACCT
>NW_007740117.1:24097-31956 GCF_000696425.1 Galeopterus variegatus | reverse complement strand
CCCTTTGGGTGAGTGGACAGTCCGAGCCCCAATGTCCCATTTTGTGGCACTTAGGACATGGCTTGGTGGGCTTTCTGGGTGACAGGCAGTTTTTTGACCAATGACCTTCTTTGACACACTTGAAGCGAGCGCCAGGGAGAGTTTTGGAGGCGGAGGGCCCAGAAGGGTGCTTAGAAGGCTGAGTAATCATTTTGGCCAGCATTTGAAGGTTGGCCAGATCAGCCTTTTGTTTGCGCTGTTCCTTTTCCAGTTCTCGTTCCTTCTCCCTATTATGAAAGACCTTGAAGGCCACTGATAAAATTTCAGTCTGGGGAGTAACAGGGCCCTGTTCCAGTTTTTTAGCTTAGCCTTGATGTCGGAGTAGGATTGAGCCAAAAAGTATGTCATGATGTGTGAGACTGTATGCCTGAAGGACCCATTGGAATTTTTTAATGTAAGTAGAGGGGCCGGTGGTGAAGGACCCTAATCTCTTTGCCAGCTGGGCGAGATCGGCTAATGAAAAGGGAACATGTACCCTAACAACCCCCTCAGCTCCAGCCACCTCACAGAGAGGAGCCACGGTGGAGGAGGGGAGGAGTCCTCAGGAACGAGCTACAGGGGGGCTAAAGGAAGGCGCCAGGGCAGGTGAAATGGGAGTCGGCAGGGAACAAGATAGCGGCAAGGTGGGGCTAGAAGAAACAAGGGAGGAGGAGGCAGGAGGGAGAACAGGATGACTAGGTGGCCCCTCACCCCGTGGCGGTTGCCCCGGAGACCAGGGCTGTTTACCGGCCGGCCGGCCGGGTGCAGGAGGCGGATGGAGCGGAGTTAACTGAGGGGGTTGGGGAGCAGAGGAAGTTACAGGAGAAGGAGACCTGAACAGGAGGGGTTTGTCCACAGGGTCAAAATTATCAGAAGTAGGGGGTAGTGGAGGCAGTGAGGATGAAGGGGGTTTGGAATCAAGGAGATCCTGGGAAGGAGAGCAGGTGAGACAGAGAGAGGGATTTTGGGCAAGCAGGTGGAAAGCCTCCACATATGGAATTTCCTTCCACTTTTTCAGGTGCTGGCAGTAGTTAAAAAGGTCCCGGAGAATGTCGGGATCAAGTGTGCCCTTAGGGGGCCACTTATTTTGGTTATCTAGGGGATAATAAGGCCAATCTTGTGTGTAAAATTTGGTGAGGAGTTTGGGCTTAATGTCAGGCTTGAGGGATAGGGCGGTAAGGTTGTTTAAGAGACATTGTAAGGGTGAATCACCCCGGAGGGAGGAGGCGGAAGCTCCCATTCTGAAGAGGATTAGAGAGAGAGAGAAGGTTTAAAAGGAGGATTGGAATGAGCCCTCCAGCCGGATGAGAATGACAGAACTCAGAGGGCGTCCCCAATGTGTCGTGCTGTTCTCAGGAGATGGGTTCAAGGATGAACCCAGGAAGGAAGGGGGTGTAAGTCGTCTCCTAGACCCTCACTTCCTGGAGGCAACTGTGCCTGGAGCCAGAGGGACCTAGCATGCTAGGGTTTTGATGGACGGCAGGGGTCCAGGACCCGGTAGGAGGAAGGTTAAAAGGAGTGAGAGAGAGAGAGAGAGGAATGGGAGGTTCAGCTTCCTGGGCTGGGAATGTGTCAATGCCGGGGCCAGGGGAATGTGATTAGGGTGAAGGTTTAAATAATCTACAAGCCTGACAAAAGGAAAAAAGGGGCTTACCTAACGGATGAGCTGGTGGTGGATGAAGGAAGCCAGCGTCGGAGAAAATAGACGAGGGTGGACCGTCAGTCCCGGGGGGGGGGTCACAGAGGGGTCCAAGGAAGTCCAAGGAAGCAGTCCCCTGGCGCAGGGTGAACTCCTTCCGGGTTTCGGCACTAATGAAAGGGCACACGGACCCAAGCTGATAAGACGACAGGACCTGAGCTGACAGTTCGCCAGAGAAGTGCCACTTTATTCAAGGACTGCACGTATATTTATAGGGAGCTGCGTTCCGGGTTTTGATAGGGGGTGGGCGGGGCGGTAGCTGATTGGACGGGGCTGGGCAGGAGGTGAGCCTTGACCTGTGACTGGTTGAAGTCTGGCGCCGGCCGGCTTCTACTGCAGAGAAGAACCCAGAAGGGCGCCATATTGCTAGGGAATGCTTTCCCCCTCCCCCTGCGCTTGAGTGCCCACAGTATCCTTACATTCAGAAGGCAGTAAGATGATGCATTCAGGGTGTGCATGAACAATGAGAACCAGGAACTCTACACTCAGAACAATTATGCCACAAAATGAAATCGAAACAAAGATATTCCTAGATAGAAACACAGACACTGTTGGTAACAGCCCCATCCTATTAGAAATAATAGAGTAGATTCTCCAGTGTTGAGCTAGAACTAGAGTCTGAAGCTTACAGACCCCTCAAGCCCGCTCACAAATCCTTCACATGCAGGTCTACGAGCTAGGTAACCAGACAAAAAGGTCCTTGGAGCCTTGGTTGAAGAACAAATAGTCTTTATTCAGCACACACACATCTAGGAGCTAGGCAGTACAAAGGAGAAACTCAGAAACTCAACTGCTACCAGCAAAGTCCAAAGAAAAACTGAAACTGAGCAGCTGCCAGCAGAGTAAACATGCTCTATTTTTAGACATGAGCTCTCTGCTGCCTGCCTGCTTCACAAACTCAAGAACACACAAAAGCAATTAACTAGAAAGATACATGAGTGCACATGCACACTAACTCCACCCACACGCAATTTGTTTACAAGAAATGTGAAGGGACCCTGACTAAATTATTCTATTTTCCCCACAATCCACTCCTTCAGGGTCCCTTGCCATACAATCTACGCATTAATTTCGCAATGTTCCCTTAGTGAGGATAAGTGACCCTTTTATTTATACAACCTATTGTCTGTTTGATATGCCTTAAGGCTTCTCCTATAGTTCTGTCCTTTAGCCACACATGTCCAGTTAGTAGTCATCATTGGTGTGATTTTCCATGGGAATCTTGTAGTCATACTGATGTGAAGTTCAGTGCATATTTAGTAGATGATCATGCCAATGTATGTATGTACCCAGTCGACTCTGGTGTGGTGCCTGCAGCCAGAACACTATGGGTGAAAAGATAGAAGGGTTATTAGTACCAATAGGGGAAGTTCTCACCCCTCTGGTAAGATACATGCCAGTTTGCCATCCTGAGAAAGGATGGTTGCAGGAATAGGTATCTTACCTGGTCTGGGGCCCCACAAGGCCATAGAAACAGAAGACCAGTAACTCTCTTTAGCAGTGGTCCCACAAGATCCACCTGTCACAGTGTCAGGGGCACTCTCACACAAGTTATCTGCTCATCCAGAGCACATCTGCCCATCAGGGGTATTTTTTTCCTCAGGTTTATGTGGCACCAGGTGAGCCACTGACCACCCAGTCTTGCAGCCAGCACGCTGCATTCTCCAATGTGGCCACCCAGCTACATCAGCTGCTGGAGCTCTCTCCAGCCACCTTACCTTAGCCAGTGTATCAGCTTCATCATTGCCAATTCAACATGAGGTCTCCAGTCCTCGCCTGTCCCCCAAAGATGAGCACTTTGGCCTGCTCCCTAATCAAAATGGAACATTTCATCTGTCTCCTCAGGAGCAATCAAAAAGTCTTTTAAATCCACCAAACATATCTTGATACCTGTTCCCTGACATTTAGTAAAATGTTGTTCAGGGCATGATTGCTGCCACAAGGAAAACAGAACTGCATTTGGCTGCCAGTCAGTTTTCTTCTTATCAACCTCTGCTGCAAGCAAGTCAAGCCACATCTGCTTATGGCTACTCTTGCTTGGTACCTCGGGATACAATCCTGAGCATTTCTTGGGGGGTTGGTGTTAGCCACCTTTTGGACCCATTTTGCTTGTCTCCTCTCCTGTACTTCACCCAAGCCAGCTATCATGGTCACTACCTCATGTATAGGATGACCAATGTATGGGGCCAGTACGGCCATCAGTGACCCAAAGGACATTGACAGGGCATTCTGCAGCACTATGTCTCTCATGCTGCCTGTAAAATATTCATTGTCCAGGCCACAAGTGTTCACATTAACATGAACTGCCACATCCCCAGCTCTCAAATTATTTGAACTAACTCAGCATACGTTTGCCATTTACTAACAATCTTGGACAGTTCTCCAGCATTTGCCCACATGGTTTGGGCAGCTGCATTCACCCAGTCCATTAAGGAGTGATTACCTCGTCCGGGTGCATACCTGTGGCTATTCTGCAGCCACTGCCTCAGGGATGGGTACATGGTGATGGAGGCCAATTTTTCCATCTCCTCACCAGAGCATATCACACTATCCACTCCTAGGTCCCATAACTGCAACAGCCAAGCAGCCAGGGGCTCCCCCTGTTTCTTCCATAACTGTCTCCCCAAGTCAACTAACTGAACCTGGGTATATGGGACATAGGTGGTAAATTGGGTCACCTGTGGATTGCTCACTCGTTGTCCACCCGGTCCCATAGGCTGCTCACATTTCACTTTCTGGTGCATGACAGGTAGTGCCTGGGGATGCACGGTCTCCCCCAACTCACCACTGGGTTCATCGTCTTCCCTGGTGTGAGAGGCAGGAGTGGCCAGTCACTGCACATCATCCTCCAGGACATTCATCTGTGCTTCCAACTCTGCTTTCTTCTTCAGCTCTTGATCAGTTTGCAGCAGAGTGAGAAGCAGCCAGGCTCTGGTCAGGAGGAAAGTGGCCATTGGCTACCACATGCTCAAAGACAGCCACATTTCCTCCCCCTCCTAAGAGGTTTTCCACTGTGGTGCCTGGTCTATGCTGCCCTGCAATACAGTGAGAAGCAACTAGATCCCGGTCAACAGGAAAGTGGCCACAGGGCACAACATGTTCAAAAGTAGCCACATTTCCTCCTTCTCCAAGGGCTTCTTGGTTCCTATACCTGCTCAGAATCCTGCCGACTACACCAGTTGTCGAGCTAGAGCTAGGTTCTGAAGCTCACAGAAGCTCAGAAGCTTCTCTTCTGAAGCTCCTCGAGCCTGTTCACAAATCCTTCACATGCAGGTCTATGAGCTAAGTAACCAGACAAAAAGGTCCTCGGAGCCTTGGTTGAAGAACAAATAGTCTTTATTCAGCACACACACATCTAGGAGCTAGGCGGTACAAAGGAGAAACTCAGAAACTCAACTGCTACCAGCAAAGTCCAAAGAAAAACTGAAACTGAGCAGCTGCCAGCAGAGTAAACATGCTCTATTGTTAGACATGAGCTCTCTGCTGCCTGCCTGCTTCACAAAAACTGCAGAACACACAAAAGCAATTAACTAGAAAGATATATTGGTGCACATTCACACTAACTCCACCCACACACAACTTGTTTACAAGAAATGTTGAGGGAGCCTGACTAAATTATTCTATTTTCCCCACATCCAGGATGAAAGTAAATGACAGCAGTTGGTAACTAAAATTCACAGGGAGAAATGAGCAGCATTGGGAATGGTAAACATTTGGGTAACTATAAGAGAATGTGATTATATTTTTCTTCTCTTACTATTTTTGTGATAATTTTAATTGTGGCAAAATATACTTAACATAAAATGTACCATTTTAACCATTTTGTTTGTTTTGCTTTTTGACCATTTTTAAGTGTAAAATTCTGTGGTGAAGTACACAGTTGTTGTTGTTCAACCGTCACCACCATCCATCTCCAGAACTTTTTCTTCTTCCCCAGTTGAAACTCTGGACCCTTAAACACTAGCTTCCTGGTCTCCTATTCACCCAGACGATTGTACTTTCAGTGTCTATGAATTTGACTACTATAGCAACCTCATTTAACTGGAATTATACAATATTTATCCTTTTGTAATGTGCTTAATTCACTTAATTGCTTTTAAAAAGCAGAAAATTGTATAAATCAATAACTGTACCATGGTATTGTTAGGTTTATAACATATGTAAATGTAACATATATGAAAATGGTAGCACAAAAGAGGGGAGAGGAAATGAGGCTATTTCAGAACAAAGTTGCTCTATTTTACTAGAATTAAGTTAGTATAAAAGCAGATAGTTTTAATAAAATACATACATATTATGATTTTTTTTAGAAAGATGTCCAGTAAAGAGATCCAATCAAGATGGCAGAATAGACGGTCCCCAGCATCACTCTCTCCCGCAAATCAACGAATTTACAGCTATAAAAATGTAACATCAGCCAAGCTGGGACCGCTGGAGCTCAGGGGAAGAGGAGGAGAGACCTACGGAGTTCATGAAGGCGGAGAAACTATGATGAGAGAAAGAAAAAGCTGCTGTGAGCGTTTTGGGCCACGGCAGCTTTAAGGCTCAAGCTGCTGAGCACATGGAGCAAGAACCGGCAGAAGCCGCAGCTGTGCCCTCCAGATGGAGTTACTTGGAGGCAGCAGGAGAGAAGAGAGCCTTGGTGGCCCCCAGGACAGCAAGACCACTAATAGGGTTCACGTGGACCCATGCAGGAGCGAGGAGCCAGAACAACTGAAAAAAGGGAGCCATTCAGAGGCTGGTGAGTCATCACAAGGGACCAGCACAGGGTCTATCCCATGGGAGCTGTTTGGAACACGGGTGGTGGGGGAGATGGGCCCACCAGGGGAACACTGGAACACAGCAAGGACACCTGATCTGCCCCCCAATCAGCACAGAACCACTCAGAGGAGACTGGTCGGGAATACAGAATTGCATGGGGTGCAATTTGATGAAAAAACTCAGGCCCAGATCAGAGATTCTACACAACACAAATCCACCAGGTCTCTGGAGAGCTGGAAGTGCCTATAAGGTCAACCATTAAACCCTGAGCTGCACAAAAAGCCTTCCCTAGGGAAACAGCAGCAAAGTAGCAATTTAGACAACCACACACTCAAGTACTGGTTCCCACAGGAAGTTCCTCCGTGTTAGAAGCAAAGGACAAAAAATTAGTTCCAGGCCAGGCACACCACCAGCACTTTGGGGCCTGCCTGGGAACTGGAGGCTTGGATCTGGGGACCGGACCCCACTCCCACTCCCAGGCAAACTGCACTAGTGTGTTGGGCCAGCCTGGGGACCTGAAGCACGGAGAAGGGGACTGGACCCCCCTCCCACAACCAGGCACACCACACCAGCACCTTGGGGCCTGCCCGGGGACCTGAGGCAAGGAGAAGGGGAACGGACCTCTCTCCCACAACCAGGCACAGTGCGCCAGTCCCTCAGGGCCTGCCCAGTGACCCAGGGTATGGAGAAGGGGACCGGACCTCTCTCCCACAACCGGACACACTGTGCCAGTGCTTCAGGGCCTGCCTGGGGAACTGAAGCATGGAGAAGGGGACTGGACCTCTCTTCCACAACCAGACACACCACACCAACACCTTGGGGCCCGCCCAGGGACCCAGGACATGGAGAAGAGGACCGGACCTCTCTCCCACAATCAGGCACATTGAACCAGTGCCTTGGGGCCCACCCAGGGACCCGGGGTATGGAGTTGGAGACTGGACCTCACTCCCACAACCAGGCACAACATGCCAGCAACTCAGAGCTCACCCAGGGAAACGGGGCAAAGAGAAGGGGAATGGTCCCCTCTCCTACAACCAGGCACACCATGCCAGTGCCTCAGGGCCTGCCCATGGTCCTGGGGCATAGAGAAGGGGACCAGACCACCCTCCCACAACCAGGCACACTGCACCTGTAACTCGGGGCCCACCCAGGGACCGGGGACATGGAGAAGGGGACTGGACCCCTCTCCCACAACCAGGTACACTGCACCAGTGCTTCAGGACCTGCCCAGGGACCTGAGGCATGGAGAAGGAGACTGGACCTCTCTCCCACAACCAGGCACATCATGCCAGCACCTTTAGCCCTGCCCAGGGACCCAGGGCATGGAGAAGGGGACTGGACCCCCCTCCCACAACCAGGCACACCACGCCAGCACCTTGGG
>NW_007740117.1:22596-24087 GCF_000696425.1 Galeopterus variegatus | reverse complement strand
TGGGTGGCCCACCACAGCCACCACAATAACCAGGGCTGCTGCAAAAGCAGCTAGATATCACAGCCACCATGCAGATGGTCCGCCAACCACTGGAGTGCATTCACTCAAGAAGAGTCACCAGTAGAGACAAAGAAAAGAAGAGGATGTCTCTTTCCACAAAGCCCATTCCAGAGTGACAGAAGAAGCATCTGCTCTATGATAATATTGGGGGAACTGATCACTTCTCTCAGCATTGGACAGATCATCTAGGCAACAAAGCAACAGAGTAACCATTATTCTTTCAGAAGAAGAGAAGAAATCTAGGGTAATTAGGGGGGGAGCGGGAGGTAGTGGGGGAAGGGGCGAGGCTGGAAAAGGGGCATAAAGAATAATTACGATTTGTAACAATATATATGCTAGTAATACTGATTTAATTGACATATCTCAATGTTCAACCCCAAAAATATGTACAATCGATTTTGATTCAATAAATAAAATAAAATATTAAAAATAAGGGCCGGCCCAGTGGCGCACTGGAGAGTGCACCGCTTGGGAGCGCGGCGGCGCTCCCGCCGAGGGTTTGGATCCCACATACAGACCGGTTCCCGCTCACTGGCTGAGCGCGGTGCGGGCGCAACACCGAGGGTTGCGATCCCGTTGCCAGTCCCCAGTACAGGCGTGACACCGAGGGTTGCGATCCCGTTACTGGTCAGTAAAAAAGACAAAAAGGAAAAAATAAATAAATAAATAAATAAATGATTAAAATGGTAAATTAAAGAAAAAAAAATCCAGTAAGGGGATCTTAACCCTTGACTTGGTGTTATCAGCACCACACTCTCCCAAGTGAGCCATGGGCTGGCCCTAAAATACATACATATTTTATCCCGTTTATAATGGTGGTCTGAAGCATTTGTGACCAGAAGAACAATAATCTGGTCTTGGACTTCCACGGAAAAGTTATAAAGACTTGGGCCAACTAAGTCTACCCACAAAGAAAAAAGAAACTTGCCTTATCCCTTATGGAGAACCATGTGAAATGGCTGTTTGTTGGCTCGCAGAAAGTCTGACAAAAAAAGGTATTAGCTGAAAAGTAATAATAATAATAATTAATTAATAAAAAGCAGATAGTTATGTCAGAATTTGAATTCTTTTTTTTTTTTTTTTTTTTTTTGCCTGCTGGCCAGTGCAGGAATTCAAACCCTTGATGTTGGTGTTATCAGCACTGTGTTCTACCCAAGTGAGCTAACCAGCCAGCCCCCAGAATTTTACTTCTTAATCAACTCCTATGAAAATAACTTTTAAAATATTATTAAAAAATCAATAGAAGAATTAAGATAGTACATTAAAATTATTTAGCACAGATGAAGGCAGTTAAGGAGGAACAGAGGAACAAAAAAGAAATGGGCCGGCCCGGTGGAGCACTGCTACAGTGCGCCGCTTGGGAGCGCGACAGCGCTCCCGCCGAGGGTTCGGATCCCACATACGGACCGGTTCCCGCTCACTGGCTGAGCG
>NW_007740117.1:19197-21629 GCF_000696425.1 Galeopterus variegatus | reverse complement strand
AGGCGAGACACTGAGGGTTGCGATCCGTTGCCGGACACGAAAAAAGACAAAAAGGAAAAAAAAAGAAGTGAGACATAAAGAAAATAAATAGCAAAATGTTTTGACTTAAATCAAATCATATCAATACCGACAAAGGACATCTATGGAAAAACCCAGCACTAACATAATACCTAATGGTGAAAGACTGAAAACTCTCCCCTTAATACCAGCAATGAGGAAAGGATGTTTGCTCTCACCATCTCTATTCAAACATCATAGTAGAAATAATAGCCAGAACAATTAGACAAAAAAAAGGAGGGGGGAGGGGATGAAAGAAATAAAGGGCATCTATATTGGAAAAGAAGTAAAGCTACTTCTATTCTCAAATAACATGGTTCTATACAGAGAAAATCCTATGGTGCTGGCTCGTTAGCTCAGTTGATTGGAGCATGGTGTTATAACACCAAGGTCAAGGGTTCAGATCCTTGTTCTAAAAAACAACAACAACAACAACAAAACCTATTTAACATCCTATGGAATCTCCCCACACATACAAAAAACTATTAGAGACAAATGAATTTAACAGGTTTGCAGGGTACAAGATCAATATACAAAAATCAACTCAATACAATGGCAATAAAAAAATCAAAAATAAAATCAAGAAAATTCCATTTACAAAAGTATATAAAAGAATAAATTACTTAGGAATAAATTTATCAAAAGAAATGCACGATTTGTATAATGAAAACTATAAAACATCATTGAAAGAAATTAAAGAAGACTTAAATAAATAGAAAGATATTCCATAATCATGGATTGGAAGACGATATTGTTAAGATAGCAATACTCCCCAAATTGGTCTACAGTCAATGTAAACCTTATCAAAAGCCCAGCTGCCCTTTTTGCAGAAACTAAAAAGCAGGTTCAGAAAAATAAGAAAAAAGAGATAGAGAGAAAAAAAGAAAATTCTAAAATATGTAGGGGAATGCAAGGGACCCAGAGTAGCCACAACAACCTTGAAAAAGAACAAAATTTGGAGACTCACACTTCTCAATTTCAGAACTTCTTACAATGCTACAGTAATCAGGACTGTGTATTATTGGCATAAGGATAGTTATATAGATCAATGGAATAGAATTGAGAGTCCAGAAATAAACCCACGGTGTTTTGGTTTAATTGATTTTAAACAAGGGCACCAAGACAATTCAATGGGGAAAAACGTCTTTTCAACAAATGATGCTGGGACAACTGGATATCTACAGGCAAAAGAATGTCTTCCTTAGACCATACACAAAAATTAACCCCAAACAGATCAAATACCTAAATGTGATAGCTAAAACTATAAAACCCTGAGAAGAAAACAGGCATAAACTTTCATGACCTTGGATGCAGCAGCAAAAGTACAAACAACAACCAAAAGAGAAATAGATTAATTGTACTTCATCAAAATTAAAATCTTTTGGCTTCAACCCAACTGCAACCAGGTAAAGAGCACACCAAAAACACCATTTCCACGTGGGTAGCCCACCATAGCCACCACAATTGCCGTGGCTGCTGCAAAAGCAGCTAGTCTCTATAGCAGCAGTCACAGCCACCGAGCAGATGGCATGCCAGACTCAACTACATTGACACAAGGAGAGGCACCAGTGGAGACCAAAACAAAAAAATAAGAGGTCCTCTCTCTCCACCAAGGCACACTCCAGAGTAACAGAAGAAGCATCTGATTTACAATAATAGGGGAGGACTTGATCACTGCTGTCTCAGTACTGGACAGACCATCTAGGCAACAAACCAACAGAGGAACAGTTAATCTTTCAGATGCAGAGAACAAATCTATGGTTATTAGAGGGGAGAGGAGGTGGGGAAAGGGGGAGGAAAGAGGAAAAGGAGGGGAAGGGGGAACGGGGGGAAGGGGAGAGATTGGATAAGGGGCATAAAGAATAAGTATGATATGTAACAATGAATATGCTGATAAAAAAATAAAGACATACACTTGTGGTTCAGTAAAAAAAAAAATAATAATGAAATCTTTTGACTTCAAAGGACACTATCAAGAAAGTGAAAAAACAGCCCAGAGGATAAAAATTGTTTGCAAATCATATATATGATCAGGGACTAGTATCCAGAATATAAAATAACAATTACAACTGAAAAAATAAAAGTCAACTATTTAAAAATGGGCATAGGCTGGCTGGTTAGCTCAGTTGGTTATAGCAGGGTGTTATAACACCAAGGTCAAGGGTTTGGATCCCAGGACAGCTGGGCACACACACACACACACATACACACACACACACACACACACAAAGGCACAGAATTTGAATAAACATTTCTCCAAAGAAGATGTGTAAATGGCCAATAGCACATGAAAAGATTGTCAATATCATTAGCCATTAGAGAAATGCAAATTAAAATCACCACATTTGCATAACTTTTATTATAGTATATTGTTA
>NW_007740117.1:17713-19039 GCF_000696425.1 Galeopterus variegatus | reverse complement strand
ACACACACACACACACACACACAAAGGCACAGAATTTGAATAAACATTTCTCCAAAGAAGATGTGTAAATGGCCAATAGCACATGAAAAGATTGTCAATATCATTAGCCATTAGAGAAATGCAAATTAAAATCACCACATTTGCATAACTTTTATTATAGTATATTGTTATAATTTTTCTATTTTATTATTAATTATTGTTGTTAATTTCATACTGTGCCTATTTATAAAATAAACTTTATCATAGGTATGTACGTATAGCAAAAGTCATAGTATGTATAGGGCTCAGGGTTATCCATGGTTTCAGGCATCCCCTGGGGGTCTTGGAACATATCCGCTATGGATAAGGGGGATATGTAGTTACCATATGGATAATGGACTCACCATACAATACAGCAATTGCACTCCTAATTATCTACCCAAGATAAATAAAAACATATGTTCATACAAAGACTTGTAGGTCAAGAATCATAGCCTTATTAATAATCAACCTACAATTATTAATAGCCTTAAATTGGTAACAATTCAAATGTTCATCAATTGGTGAATGGATAAACAAAATGTGGTATACCCTTATACTGTTATACTATTTAGCAATAAAAAAGGAACAAACTATTGGTAAATATAATAACATCAAAGACTCTCAAAAATATTCTGGTAAAAAAAACAGACACAAAATACTACATGTTGTATGTCCCATTCATACAAAATTCGAATAATGCAACTGTAAGAGATATAAAGCACTTGTTGTCCAAGCCTTGGGGTGGGAGCAGACATTGACAGCAAATAAATAAGGAGTTTATTGGAAACTGGGGCAAAGATCAACTTTGCTATGAACTGGCAAGGAGCTTGGCTGCATTGTGTCTACGGACTTTGTGGAAATTGGACTTAAGAGTTGTGAACCGGAACATTTGGCNGCATTGTGTCTACGGACTTTGTGGAAATTGGACTTAAGAGTTGTGAACCGGAACATTTGGCAGAAGAAATTTCTAAGCAGCAAAGCATTAAGGAAGCTGTATATCTGCTTGCAACAGCCTATGCTGAGTTATGGCAGAAAAGCCATGAGGTGAAGCCAGAATTTAAAAGGGAAGCACAGTGTAAAGATTTGGAAAATTTGAAGCCTGGCCATGTGGTAGAGAAGCAGAGAGCATTTTCAGAAGAAAAATTCAATGGTACTAAGAAAATTAACACAGAAGTATGGGATTGTCAAAAGAAGGAGAAAAAGTTCCTAAAGGCATTGCAGAAGCCTCTGGGGCCAACCCTTGTGGAGTGTACTAACATTAATAAAGCAAATGTATTTCACAGGGTCTAGCTTCCAAAGCCCTGC
>NW_007740117.1:9242-17110 GCF_000696425.1 Galeopterus variegatus | reverse complement strand
AATGGTCTTGGTGAACAGGCCAGAGGCACCCTCCATGGGCTCACTGCTCAGAGTTACCTTGAGAAGCTGCTTCCAGCACCAGCACTCCAGCTGCTTTGGCTGCTTCAGCTGTGGCTAAATTGGCCCCAAGTGTGGCTGGACCTGCAGCTTTGGAAAACACAAGCCGGAAGCTTTGGCAGCATCCATGTGATGTTAGGTCTGCAGGCTTGCAGAATGCCAGAGCTGTGGAGGCTTGGGAGCCTTCACCCTGATTTCAAAGGATGTATGGAAAAGTCTGGGACCCCAGGAAGAGATCTGCTGCCGGGGCAGATTCACCACAGACAGGCTTCGCTAGAGCAATGAGGAATGGAAATGTGGGGCTGGAGTTGCAGCAGAGAAACCACATCAGCACCATGTCTAGTGGAGCTGTGAAAGCGGGACCACCATGGAGACCCCAGACCTGTGGAGCTACCAAAGTGGAATGCCAGCCTGGGAGAGCTGAAGTGTGGCCTGAGACCAGTAAAGCCATAGAAGCAGAACTGCCTGAGGACTTGGGACCCAACACCCACACCAGCATGCAGAGGAAGTTGAACATGGTATCAAGGTACCTGATTCACCAGCCTTGAGATTTAATGGCTACCCTGCTGGGTTTCAGACATGTTGGGACCTGTTACACCTTTCTTTTGGCCTATTTCTCCCTTTTGGAATGGGAGTATGTACCCTATGTTTGTCCCACNCTTTCTTTTGGCCTATTTCTCCCTTTTGGAATGGGAGTATGTACCCTATGTTTGTCCCACCGTTGTATCTTGGAAGTAGATAACTTGTATTGACTTCACAGATGGGACTTTGAACTTTGGACTTTTGAGCTGAAACAAGTTAAGACTTTGCAGACAAAATGAATGTATTTGCATGTGAAAAAGATATGAGTTTGGGGGGTCCAGGGGTTGAATGTAGTGGATCGAATTATGTGCCCCCAAAACTCATTGAAGCTTGAATTGTGTCTCCCAAGTTTTATGTATTAGAAACTTAGCTCCCACTGTGACTGATAAGAGGGTGGAAAATCCTATTATGGCAATTGGAAGGTGAAGCCTCGAAGAGGTGATTGGATGGTAGGACCATGTCATGGTGAATGGATTAGAAATGGTGGTCAGGGGTGTGGTTCTGAGGGCTTTAAAAGAGGAGGGTCTGTCTCTCTTGCTCTGGCTCTGCTTTCTCTGCTTCCACCATCTTGCAATGTAAGACCCCTGGGTCACTGTCACCACCACTAGATGGACTTTGGACTTCTCAGCCTCAGAAACTGTAAGCAAGAAATTTTATTTTCTTTATAAATCACCCAGTTTCAGATATTTTGCTATAAACAACAAAAATAGACTAATACAGGAACTTTTGGGGGTTTTGAAATTTTCTAAAACTGTATTGTGGTGATGGTTGCACAATTTTATATTTACCGTGGGAGAATTTTATGGCATATAAACTATAACTCAAAACATCTGCTTTTAAAATTTCTCAATCATAAGACAAAAAACAACCCAGTTTTTAAATGAGGAAAATATGTTAACACTAAAGAAGATATATAGATGGCAATAAGCATATTAAAAATGTTCAATATCATTAGTCATTAGGAAAATGAAAATTAAAACCAAATATAATACTATTACACACATTAGAATGGTTAAAAGAAAAATGAAGAGAATGGAAAGCATCTGGAATTCTTATGTTATTGGGTGAGACTTTTAAATGGTACAGTAATTTTGCTGAGTAGAATTGTACAATGGTATAGCCGCTTTGAAAGACAGTTTGAAGTTTCTTATAAAGTGAAACATACACTTACTATATGACGTAGCAATCTGACTTCTGGGTATTTACCCATGAGCAATGAAGACATAACTACACAAAAAGCTGTGTATTGGTGTTTATACCAGAGTTGAGGAAATAGAATTGAGAACTTGGGGATAAGGAGGTGGCTAGAATTTGCAAGGCAGAGTTCTGGAAAAGGCAAAGCTCCATGAAGAGCACTCCCGTAATCTGCAGTCTTCAGCTGGGTACTGATCAGAATATACATATGAGGAAAACTATGAAGACTGGGGAAACAGCCACTGGAAAAGACAGAAGGAAGAATCACCAGAACTCACAGAGTTGGGAATAGTTCATGTTCCCAGCAACCAAACAGACAACTCCTGACAAACCAGATATTAGACAGAGGACTCAGAAGAGTATTGCCAAATGAGCCCTAGAATAAGGCTGCTCTGGACCCATGCAAAAAAGCTTAAAAGCAAGCCTCAAAGGGTCAAATTGTTTCCAAGTAACTTAACAGCATCCAAGACCAAAGCTCAAAATTAAAATGAATATAAAAAACTGAAGAACGCACAACTTAAAATTGTAATGTCTGGCATCCAATCAAAAATTACCAGGTATAAGATATTGTTTTTAAAAATAGAGCAGAAATCTTAGAATTCAAGAATTCTTTGGGCCGGCCCGGTGGCGCACTGCCTAAGATATTGTTTTTAAAAATAGAGCAGAAATCTTAGAATTCAAGAATTCTTTGGGCCGGCCTGGTGGCGCACTGCCATAGTGCACCGCTTGGGAAGCGCGGCGGCGCTCCCGCCGAGGGTTCGGATCCCACATACAGACCGGTTCCCACTCACTGGCTGAGCGAGGCGCGGGAGCAACACCGAGGGCTGCGATCCCATTGCCGGTCCCGGTCCGGTACGGGGGCGACACTGAGGGTTGCGATCCATTGCCGGACACAGAAAAAGACAAAAAAATAAAATAAAAAGAATTCTTTGAACAAGATAAAAAATACATCTGAGAGTCTCAAAAACAGACTAGATCAAGCAGAAGAAAGAATTTCTGATCTTGAAGATAGCAGTTTTGAAATATCACAGGAAGACAAAAAAAGAATAAAGAATAAACAAAGCTTACAAGATCTATGGGATATGTGGGATACTTTTTTTTTTTTTTTGCAGCTGATCAGTAAAGGAATCCAAACCTGTGACCTTGGTGTTACCAGCACCATGCTGTCTCAGGTAAGCTAACTGTCCAGCCCCTGTGGAATATTACTAAGTGAACAAATATTCAAATTATGGGCATCTCAGAAGGAGAAGAAAACAAAAACAGATATTGAAAACCTATTTAATGAAATAATAGATGAAAACTCCTATAATCTTCGGTAAGATATGAACATTCAAATCCAGGAAGCTCAAAATTCTACAGGTAGATTCATCCCAAATAGGTTATCTCCAAGAAACTTTGTAGTCAAACAATCCAAAGTCAAAGACTAACAGAATTCTAAAAAGAGCAAGAGAAAAACATCAAGTTACTTTTAAGGGAATTCCTATTAGACTAAGAGTAGACTTCTTAGCAGAATACAGGCCAGGAAAGAATGGGGTGATACATTCAAAGTACTAAAGGAAAAAAAAAAACCTTCCAGCCAAAAATACTATACCCAGCAAAACTACACTTCATAAATGAAGGAGAAATAAAGTTTTTCCCAAACAAGCAAAAATTAAGGGAATTCATTGCCACCTGATCAGCCTTGCTAGAAATGCTTAGGGGAGTCCCACATCTAGAAGAGAAAGAATGAAATCAACCATCTTGAAAACACCTGAAAATATAAAACTTACTGGTAGAATAGATACACAAATTAGAAAGAGAAAGTGTCTTCCCAGAAGCAGACAAGAGAACAATGGCCGGGGTCCTAGGCAGGAGCTGAGAACAGCCCCCTTCACTTGGAAAGAGGCATGAGAGCATACTGAAAACACCACTTCCCTGTAGGTGCCCTACCACAGAAACTGCAACAGCCACAGCTGCTTCAAAAGTGGCTCAATGCCACAGCAGTAGCCACAGCCACTGTGCAGGCAGCCTCCTAGACACTCACTTGCACTGACACAAGGAAAGTCCCCAGTGGAGACCAGAAAAAGAAGAGAACATCTCTCTCCTCAAAGCCCATTCTAGAGTAATAGAAGAAGCAACTGCTCTACTAGATGACCAGACATTAATGTAGAGATACTAGAAATACAAAAACCCAAGAAAATAGGACACCACTAAAAGAATACAGTAATTCTCAAATACCAGACCCTATAGATCAGGGAATCCTTAAAATGACTGAAAAGGAATTCTGAGCAACAATCTTAAGGAAACTCACTGAGATATGAGAAGACTCAGACAACATAATGAAATGAGAAAAAAAAAATCCAGTATGTGAGGGAGGAGATTTACAAAAGAGATTAATACCTTGAAAAAGAATGTAGCAGAACTCATGGAACTGAAAGATTCACTCAACAAAATAAAAAACATAACTGATAGGTGAAGCAGCAGGCTAGAACAAGCAGAAGAAAGAATTTCTGATCCTTAAGATAGTCTTTTTGAAATAACCCAGATAGACAAGAAAAAAAAAGAGGAAAAAAGAATTTTTTAAAAATGAAGAAAATCTGAGAGAGCTAGCAGACAACTTAAGTGCACAGATATTTGAATCACAGGTATTCCAGAAGGGGAGGAGAGAGGAAAAAGCATGGATAACTCATTCAATGATATAATAATGGAAAACTTCCCAGGTATAGGAAGAGATAAGGACCTTCAGATCCAGGAGGCTCAAAGATCCACAAACAGATTCAACCCCAAAAGATCCTCTCCAAGACACATTATAGTCAAACTGTCAAAGCTCAAAGACAAAGAGAGAATCTTAAAAGAAACAAGAGAAAATTGTCAAGTCAGCTGTAAGGGAGCCCCTATCAGACTAACAGCAGACTTTTCAATAGAAACTCTACAGTCCAGAAGGAAATAGGATAATATATTCAAAATACTAAAAGAAAAAAACCTGCCAGCCAAGAATACTATACCCATCAAGTCTATCCTTCAGAAATGAGGGGAAAATAGTATACTTTCCAGGCAAACAAAAACTGTGGGAGTTCACCACCACATAACCAGCCCTACAAAACCCACTGGCAGAACAAAAATGCAAACAAGAAAAAGAAACTACATCTGACCATCCCAAAAAACCAAATGACAATGTAATAATGTCCCCGCTTTACTTCTGATTTTAGCAATTACAGTTTTCTCTTTTTTTTTCTTGGTCAGTCTAGATAAAGAGTTGCAAATTTTGTTTATACTTTTTTTTTTTTTTTGTCCTTTTTGAGACCAGCCGCACCGTGCTCAGCCAGTGAGCGCTGTGAGCGCACCGGTCATCCCTATATAGGATCGGAACCCACGGCGGGAGCGCTGCTGAGCTCCCAGCGCCGCACCCTCCCGAGTGCGCCATGGGCTCAGCCCTTGTTTATACTTTTAAAGAATCAACTTTTGGTTTTGTTGATTTTCTATTTTTTTTTCCTTTTTGTCTTTTTTACTGACCGGTAATGGGATCGCAACCCTCAGTGTCGCGCCCGTACCAGGGACCGGCAATGGGATCGCAACCCTCGGTGTTGCGCCCGCACCACGCTCAGCCAGTGAGCGGGAACTGGTCTCCACATGGGATCCGAACCCTCGGCGGGAGTGCCGCCGCGCTCCCAAGCGGCGCACTCTGCAGTGCGCCACCAGACGGCCCAGATTTTCTATTTTTTAATTCCCTATTTCATATATTTCTGTTATAATGTTTGTTATTTCCTACTTATATTTGCTTGTGGTTTACTTTGCTCTCCTTTTTCTATTTTCTTAAGATAGCAGTTTACATTATTGATTTGAGATGTTTCTTATTTTAATATAGGTGTTTACAAGTATAAATTTTCCTCTAAGCACTGTATAAACATAGCATTCTATAAATTTTCATATGTTGTACTTTAATTTTTTTAAAAAAAGAAAATGTAATTTTATTAATATTATTTTTTTTACATTCTAGGATATTGTTTTGCAGCAGTTGGGAGGGAGAGGGAGAAGGAAAAGTGGAAGGAAATATGCTGGAAGAAGTAGGAAGGAGGAGGGGTGGGATTGAGGCTTGTGGCACTCCCCTCATTCCCACAAGGAAGACTGAGGGGCTTCCAGCAGTGGCTTGATGATTGCCAGGCTGGTTGCAGATGTCAAGGGGGGTGTGGAAAAGGCAAAAGCCTTCACCCCCCACTACTCCAGCTCAGGAACCCAGGGCCCTTCTTGCTGCAGCTTGGTGGTCGTAGCTGGACTGGTTGCATGTGTCAGGGGTATGTGGCTGAGGCCCAACACCCCCCACCACTCAGGCTCAGGAGAGAATGGGGTGATTCCTGTGGTGGCTTGGTGGTCACTGCTGGGCTAGCTGAGAGTTTTTTTGGAGGGGTGGCCAAGGCCCCAAACCCCCCACCACCCCAGCTTGGGAGAGCCTGGGGCACTTCCTGTGGTGGCTCAGTGGTCATTGCTGGACTTGTGGCACATATTGGGGGAGCGTGGCCAAGGCCCAAGGCCCCCCACCACCCTGGCTCAGGAGAGCCTGGGGCACTTCCTGCAGCAGCTCAGTGGTCATTGCTAGGGTGGTTGAACATGTTGGGGGTGTGTGGCCTAGGCCCTTGTCCCCCACCCTCGGGACTAGCTGTAGGTGTCAGGGGCATTGCTGAGGCACCCAGCCCTTCCCCCTTTCTGGCTTGGTAGCCCAGGGGACTTCCAGTCCTTCTAGGTGTAATAGGTGTTCTTTGGTGAAATGAGACCTTTACTAGTTAATATTAAACTTTGTCTCTGGTTGTGGGTACTTTGTTTTTTCTTTCAGTTCTGTGTCAGATTATTTGCTCTTCACACCATTTAAACTCTGGAACTAATTTGTTGTCCTTTGCTTACTTCTAAAATGGGGGAACTTCCTGTGAGGACCAATACTTGAGCTGTGTGGTTTAGCTAAATTGCTGCTTTGCTGCTGATTCCCTAGGGAAGGCTTTTTGTGTAGCTCAGGTTTTAATGGTTGACTTTATATGTACTTCCGTGTCTACTGAAATCCAGTATACCTGGGCTGTGTAGAAACTCTGGTCTGAGCCTGAGTCTTTTCATCAAACTGCACCCCATATAATTCTATATTCCTCACCAGTCTTCTCTGAGTGGTCCTACACTGACTGGGGTGCAGATCAGCTGTACTTGCTATGCCCCAGTGTTCTCATGATGGGCCCATCTACCCCACTGCCTGTGATGCACACACTTCCCATAGGATGGACCACGCACTGGTTCCTTGTGATGACTCACTGGCCTCTGAGTGGCTCCTTTTTTTCAGTTGTTGTGGCTTATTGCTCCTACATGGGTCCACAGGAACCCTAAAAGGCCCTCTTCTCATCTACTGCCTCAAAGCAACTTCATCCAAAGGGCACAGCTGTGGCTTTTACCAGGTCCTGCTCTGTGTGTTTAGCAGCTCTAGCCTGGAAGTGGCCAGGGCTCAAAATGGTCTGAGAGGTTTTTTCATTCTCTCATCATGGCTTCTCCTGCCTTCCTGCACTCGGTAGGTCACTCCTCCTCTTCCCCTAAGCTCTAGTGGCCCCAGCTTGGCTATTGTTGCTTTTTTATAGTTGTGAATTGGTTGGTTTGTAGGAGAGAGTGACACTGGGGACCATCTATTCCACCATCCTGACTGGAAGCCTGTGATTTTTATCTCAGAGTACCTTTTAATTTCCCTGTGATTTTATCTTTTTGCCCATTGTTTACTTAGGGGAGTGTTGTATAATTCTGACACATTTGTGATTTTTCTAAATTTCCTTTTGTTATTGTGGTCAGAGAACATATTTTCTATAATCTTAGTCTTTTTTAATGTATTAGAGCATGTTTTGTGGAAAAAACAAAAAAAAGAGAGAAAGGAACCAAATCTTATTGATACGGAAAATCACAAAACCACAAGGATAAACAATGAGAGGAAGAAAGGAACAAAGGATACACAAAACAATCAGAAAACAACCAACAAGGGCCGGCCCGGTGGCGCACTGCTACAGTGTGCCGCTTGGGAAGCGCAGCAGCGCTCCCGC
>NW_007740117.1:0-8242 GCF_000696425.1 Galeopterus variegatus | reverse complement strand
AGGGTTCGGATCCCACATACAGACCGGCCGCTCACTGGCTGAGCGAGGTGTGGGAGCAACACCGAGGGTTGCGATCCCATTGCCGGTCCCAGTCCGGTATGGGCACGACACTGAGGGTTGCGATCTGTTGCCGGTCACGAAAAAAGACAAAAAGGAAAAAAAAAAAAAAAGAAAACAACCAACAAAATGTCAGGAGTAAGACCTCACCTATCAATAATAACCCTGAATATAAATAGATTAAATGCCTGAATTAAAAGAAATAATCTGGCTGAATGGATTAAAAAAACATGACCCATCTATATGCTACCTACAAGAAACACACCTTACCTACAAAGACACATAGACTGAAAATGAAGGGATGGAAAAAGATATTCCATGCAGATGGAAAAAAAAAGTGAGCAGATATCAGATAAAACAGACTTTAAATCAAAATCTGTGCTGAGAGACAAAGAAGGGCACTATGTAATAATAAAGGGATCAATACAGGAATAGAATACAACAATTATAAATATATATGCAGCTAACACTGAAGCACCCAGATAAATAAAGCAAATATTATTAGATCTAAAGGGAGAGATAGACACCAACCAAATAATAGTTGGGAATTTTAACACCCCACTCTTAGCATCAAGACAGACAATCAACAAGGAAACATTGGACTTAAATGTCACCATAGACCAGATGGACCTAACAGACATATAAACAGCATTTCATCCAGGAGCAGCAGAGTACACATTCTGTTCATTAGCACATGGGCTATTCTCCAGGATTAACCATATGTTAGGCCACAAAATAAGTTTCAACAAGTTCAAAAAGATCAAAATCATATCAAGTATTTTTTCTGATCATAATGTAATAAACTAGAAATCAATAACAAGAGGAACTTGCAAAACTACACAAATACATGGAAATTAAACAACATGATCTTGAATGACCAGTGGGTCAAAGAAGAGGTTAAGAGGAAAATCTTTTAAAAATTCTTGAAACTAATGAAAACAGAAACACAACATACCAAAGCCTATGGGATATAGGCAAGGCAGTATTAAGAGGAAAGTGTATAGCAATAAATGTCAACATCAAAAAAAATGGAACGATTTCAAATAAACAGTCTAACTATGCTCCTCAAGGAACTAGAAAAGCAAGAACAAACTAACCCCAAAATAAACAGAAGAAAAGAGATAATAAAAATCAGAGCAGAAATAAATGAAATCGAGACTAAAAATACAATACAAAAGATTAATCAAATGAAAAATTAGTTATTTGAAATGATAAACAAAATCAACAACCCATTAGCCAGACTAGCCAAGAAAAAAAGAGAAAAGACCCAGATAAAATCAGAAATGCAAATGGAGACATTACAACAGATAGCACCAAAATACAAAGGATCACTAGAGACTATTATGAACAAACTATACACCAATAAATATGATAACCTAGAGGAAATGGATAGATTCCTGGACACATATGCCCTACCAAGACTGAACCAAGAAGAAATAGAAAATCTAAATAGACTGATAACAAGCAATGAGATTGAATCAATAATAAAAAGTCTCCCAACAAAGAAAAGCCCAGGACCAGATGGCTTTACTGCTGAATTCTATCCAATTTTTAAAACTAATACCAATACTTCTTAAACTATTTCAAAAAATTGAAGTAGATGGAATTCTTCCAAACTCACTCTACAAGGTCAGTATTACTCTGATACCCAAACCAGGCAAAGACACAATAAAAAAAGAAAACTACAGGCCAATGTCCCTAATGAGCACAGATGCCAAAATCCTCAATAAAATACTAGCAAACCAAATCCAACAGCACATCAAAAAGATTATACACCATAATCAAGTGGGATTTATTCCAGGGAAGCAAGGATATGCAAATCAACACACATGAATCAATAAATGTAATACATCACATCAACAGAATGAAAGAAAAAAGCCATATGACCATCTCAATAGACACAGAAAAAGCATCTGATAAAATTCAACATTCCCTCATGATAAAGACTCTCAACAAGTTAGGTATGGAAGGAAAGTATCTTAATATAATAAAGGCTATATATGTCAAACCCACAGCTAACATCATACTGAACAGGGAAAAGCAGAAAGCTTTCCCCCTAAGAACTGGAACAAGACAAGGATGCCCACTCTCACCACTTCTGTTCAACATAGTACTAGAAGTCCTGGCCAGAGCAATCAGGCAAGAGAAAGAAAGGGCATCCAAATTGGGCCAATTTGGAGGAAGTCAAGTTGTCCCTGTTTGCAAATGACATCATTTTATGTAGAGAGAACCTTAAAGACTCTACCAAAAAAACTCCTAGACCTGATAAACAAATTCAGTAAAGCTGCAGAATACAAAATCAACATACAAAACTCAGTAGCATTACTGATTTTACACCAACAACAAACTTTCAGAAAAAGAAATCAAGAAATCTATACCATTTATAACAACAACAACAACAACAACAAAATACCTAGGAATAAATTTAGCCAAGGAAGTGAAAGACCACTACAATGAAAACTATATAACACTGACTAAAGAAATTAAAGAAGATAAATTTAAAAAAAAGGAAATAAGACATTCCATGATCATGGACTGGAAGAATTAATATCATCAAAATGACCATATTACCCAAAGCAATCTACAGATTCAATGCAATCCCCATCAAACTATCAACGACATACTTCACTGGAGTAGAAACAATTTAAAAATTTATATGGAACAAAAAGAGACCCCCAGATAGCCAAAGAAATCCTGAGCAAAAAGAACAATGTGGGAGGTATCACATTCCCTGACTTTAAAATACACTACAAAGCTATAGTAATCAAAACATCATGGTTCTGGCACAAAAAGAGACACATAGACCAATAGAACAGAATAGAGAATTCAGTAATAAATCCACATATCTAGAGCCAGCTGATTTCTTTTTACAAAGGAGACAAGAACACACATTGGGGAAAGGACAATCTCTTCAATAAATTGTGCTAGAGAAATAGGGAAAATACACAGAAGAATGAAATTAGACCCCTATCTTTCATCATATACCAAAATCAACTCAAAATGGATTAAAGATTTAAAGACCTGAAACAATAAAACTTCTTGAAGAAAACAGGGGAAACACTTCAGGACACAGGTCTGGGGAAAGGTTTTATGAATAATACCTCCGAAGCATAAAGAACAAAAGCAAAAATTAACAAATGGTTTTATATCAAACTAAAAACCTTCCGCTTTTAAAAAAGCTTTTAAAAAGCTTCTGTTTCAGCAAAGGAAATAATCAACAGAGTGAAAAAACAACCTTCACAATGGGAGAAAATATACTAGTAAATTCCTGCCAACAATGTATAAGAGTTCCCTTTTCTCTGCATCCTCACCAGCATTTGTTACTTTCTGTCTTTTTGATAATAGCCATTCTAACTGAGGTGAGACACAAATTATGCATCCAACAAGGGATTAATATCCAGAGTATACCAAGAACTCAACTTAATAGTAAAAAACAAATAATCTGATTAAAAAATGGGCAAAGGAACTAAATAGATATTTTTCAAAAGAAAACATACAAATAGCCAACAGGTATGTGAAAAAATGCTCAACATCGCTAATCATCAGAGAAATGCAAATCAAAACCACAATGAGATATCATCTCACCCCAGTTAGATTGGCTATTATCAAAAATAGAGAAAATAACAAATGCTGGTGAGGATGCAGAGAAAAGGGAACTCTTATACATTGTTGGTGGGAATGTAAATTGGTACAGCCATTATGGAAAACATTATGGAGTTTTCTCAAACAACTACAGATAGAACTTCCATATAATCCAACATTTCCTCTACTGGATATATAGCCAAAGGAATGGAAATCAACATGTCAGAGATACCTGCACTCCTATGTTTACCAAGGCTCTGTTCACAATAGCCAGGAGATGGAACCAACCTAAATGTCCTTCAACGGATGATTGGATGAAAAAATGTGGTATATATAGACAATGGAATACTACTGAGCCATAAAAATGAATGAAATTCTGCCACTTGCAGCAACCTGGAGGAGCTTGGAGAAAATTATGTTAAGTGAAATAAGCCAGGCACAGAGAGAGAAACACCACATGTTCTCACTCGTATGTGGAAGCTAAAATTTTTTTTTAATTTAACAGCTTATTATGATTTTTAAGTGTCATTTTAAAAACACCAGTCAATTAAACCTTGTAGAAATAAGTATGCAAAAAGCCTGCGAAACAAATATACATTAAACATGTTTAAGTAGATAGATGATCTGAAATTCCAATCATTCCATCACTTCATTACTTTGCTGTGGCAGCCAAGTAATCCTTCACTTCAGTTGGAATAAGTCTCCAAAATACAGCCTCACTGCAGATTACAACTTCTATATCTGAAATTCCAATCATTCCATCACTTCATTACTTTGCTGTGGCAGCCAAGTAATCCTTCAGTTCAGTTGGAATAAGTCTCCAAAATACAGCCTCACTGCAGATTACAACTTCTATGTTATCCTCTGTCATGTGCCCTTCAAAGCTTTCCTTTAGGGTTAACATGACTGTATGAAAGCATCTTCAAGTTCCAGATCTTCATTATATCTTTTATCAAGCAAAGTTTTCCCATTGCTGTGGCTTTCCAGGCAAAGGAAGCTCCAGATGGATCTGACTGAAATAAATATGGTTGTCCCTCATTACAACCACAAATGAGTAAAGAAACTCCAAATACATGAACTCCACCTGACTGGGTGTTCTCTTGCATCACAGAAGCAACTCTGCACCAGCTGAGCTGTGGGAATGGGCTCTCAGTAAACAAGATAATACTGCTGAGCTAGTTTTTGAGCTCTGTGTACATGCACTCTGTAATCTGGGCCCATGCCACTATACACCAAACCTGTATGCTTGGTAACTGATTCCACTTTGTGTACACTTTGCTCATCAAACATTTCTATTTCTTCTTGGTTGGTAATACCACACCTTTGCAGCTTTAATTCCCACTGAAGGGGCTCCACCAGCTACAGCAGACAAAGCATATTCAATCTGGACAAGTTTACCAGATAGGCTGAAGGTGGTCTGCAAAAAGCTGTACTGGCACTCAGACATCTTCACCCAGGGAGCTGACGTACATACACACACATGTGCACTGTGGTGGGCTTCTCTCCATTCCCTTGCCCCCCTCTTTCCCTTCTCTGTCTACTATAAATGTTGATCTCATAGAAGTAGAGAGTAGAATAGTGATTACTAGAGATCGGTGGAGGGAGGGGGAGGAGGAGAGGGTGGTCAGTAGATACAAAACAGTAGAGAGATTACTAGAGGTAGGCAAAGGGGAGGGAGGGAGAACCAGGGAGAGGTTGGTAGACCAGTACAAAGTTATAAAGTTACAGTTAGATAGGAAAAATAAGTTCTGGTGCTCTAGGGTGACGATAGCTAATAATATTGTATTGCATAGTTCAAGAGAGCCAGAAAAGAGGATCTTGAGAGCTTGTTCACAGGTTCTAGCAGGGGAGCACCACTACTCCTATGACTGAAGGATGGTGCTCTCGTCTATTAGGGAAGGTTGTCCTCTTTGACTGAGTGCACAGCTTTGAAAAGGACACACATGGAGCATAGAGGGAGGAAGGGGACACCTGCCTAGCCAGCCAGATCAGCCAAATCAACCCTGGTGATCAACGGGGTAACAAATGTCATAGTCAGATTGCCCTCACATCCCGAAAAGAGGATCTTGAATGTAATAACCACGAAAATGATAAATGTTTAGATGATAAATATGTTAACTATTCTAATTAGATCGTTGTACAATACATGCATATATTGAAGCAACAAGCTGTATGCTTAAACATGTACAATAAAAAAAAAATTTTAAGGTATACAAAAAAGTAGGAAAATGTGACCCATAATAATAATAAAAATAGAGACAGACTGACAAATGACACAAATGATAGGCAGAATTAGGAGGCAAGGACATTGGAACAGCAATTATAAATCTACTCCATATGTTCAAGAAGGTAGACAAAAGCCTGAGCATAATAAGAAACATGAAAGCTATTTCTAAAAATCCACATTCACCTAGTAGGTAAGAAAATCACAATATGTGAGATTAAAAATACACTGGATGGGATTAGCAGCAGATTAGACATTACAGAAGAAAAGATTAGTGAATTTGAAGGCATAGCAATAGAAACTATTCAAAATTAAATACAGAGAGAAAAAACACTGAAAAAAAATGGGCACAGCATCAATGAGCTGTGGGACAACATTGAAGCCTAATACATGTCATCAAAATCCAAGAAGAGGAGAGAGTGAGAGAGATAAAAGTATTTGAAGAAATATGGCTTAAAATTTTCCAAATCTGATGGAAATTAGCAATAATTATAAAAAAGCTCAATGAACCCCAAACAGAAGAAACATGAAGAAAACTAAACCAAGGTACATCATAATCAAATTACTTTAAACGAGTGATCTTCAAAAGACACTATTTACAAAAATGATACAACCTGGGAGAAAATATCTGCAAAACAGACATCCCACAATGCATGTATCTAGAAAACATTAAAAAAAAAAAAACCAAAAAACCCCACCTTTTAAATCTCAATAATAAAAATTTGAGAAAATATACAAAAGATTTAAACAAATATTTCACTAAAGAAGATGGATGGCAAAGAAGTTTATTAAGAAATGCTCAATATCATAAGTCATTAGTGAAATGCAAATTAAAGCCACAAAGAGATATCACTATACCCCCACTAGAATGGTTTAAATTTTTAAAACTAACCATACAAAATGTTGTTGAGGATGTGGATGCCCCTGACCACCATTATTAATCCATTCATTATGGCAGGATCCTACAATCTAATTACCTCTTCAAGGCCCCACCTTTCAATCATCACAATAGGATTTCCTGCTCTCTCAACTCTGTCACAGTGAGAGCGGTATTTCCAATACCTGGAACTTTAAGTGACACAGTTTAAGCTTCAATGAGTTTTGGGAGGACATTCAATCCACAGCAGTGTGTATAGTGTATACTACTATATGATTGAATCTCAAAATAATTGTGCTAAGTAAAAGAAGCCAGACCAAAAAGAAGCATATACTATATGATTCCATTTATAAAACATTCTAGAAAATTCAAACTAATCTGTGGTTATAGAAAGTAGACCAATGGTTGCTTTGGAACAGGGTGGGGGAAGAATAAATTAACAGAGGAGCACAAGAGCACTTTTGGGGAGGATGGATATGATCATCATCTTGATTGTGATGATATGTACACATATGTCAAAACTTATCAAATTGTACAGTTCAAGTATGTTCAATTTATTGTATGTCAATTATACCTCAGTGGGGCTATTTTAAAAAGGAAGTGTATCCTTGATTGGATCATGGTCTTAACAGAGCAACTCTAAATCAAATTTTGGAGAAATTTGACTTGAGACTAAGTACTACATAATGTTAAGAAATTATTGCTAAGAAACAAAGACCATAATAAAATGTTAACTTTCAGAAGGAAAGAACAGACTTATAGTTACTAGATAGCTAGTAGGTAGATAAACAAAGAGGGAGGGGGAGGGGAGATGGGGAGTCATTGGGTGAGAGACACAAAAAATAATTATGATTTGCAATCAGGAACATGCTAATAATACTGATTTGATCATCACATACTGTACACAAATACTGATAGTCAATTCTGTACTCCATAAATATGTATGTAAAAAAAGAATAAAGGACAAAAGAAAAGGGATTTATTCAGTCACTATCAGTTGTAAAAAATAAATAAACAGGTAAACTAAATTCTGAATTAGGACCAAAAAAAAAAAAAAAAAAAGGAAGAAAGAAATTATTGCTAATTTTGTTAGTTGTAAAAATGTAAGAAAATCCAAAACAGGCTCCATAAAGGCTCTGGAGCTAGCTTCATACCTCCCAGCCAACCAGAGGTGCCATGCTCTAACCTGCAGGTCTCCCAACCTGTCCAGCCCAGTTCTCTTGGAGATGAGGATGGAAGGTTGGAAGAGAGAAGGTCTTAATCCCTCTGCCTTCCCTGGAAGTGTCCTTNTGTAAAATAATGTAACCACTTTGTGAAAGAGGAGAGAAATGTTTGTGAATGTGTTTTTTTAGTAGTTAATTATACACCTACCATGTGACCCAGCCATTTCACTCCTATGTATTTACCCAAGAGAAATGACAGTATATGTCCATACAAAGACTTGTACAACAATGTTCACAGCAGTTTCATTTGTACTGACCCCAAGCTGGAAAAACCCAAAT
>NW_007740116.1:31690-31963 GCF_000696425.1 Galeopterus variegatus | reverse complement strand
TGGCTGGGGGCTCCCCACACCACCAGCCCCTCCCGAGATCCGTGGGTGGAGTGGGATTGGTGGCTGGTCCACAGGCCACGGGGGGCCCCGCGCTGAGGCACACAAGTGGCACGGCTCAGTGAGGATCCACGCCAAGTGAAGATGGCTGGCTTGCCTGATCTGAGCCAGCCGGCTCCGCCCCCACCGGAGAAAATGGAGGCAGCGCTGATGCAGGTGCCTAGCCTGGTGTGGTAAGCCGGAGCCGGGCGGGCCTTTGCCCCCCAAGCAGGGCTG
>NW_007740116.1:16011-31657 GCF_000696425.1 Galeopterus variegatus | reverse complement strand
GCACACTTCTCAGGCTTGCTCTGTCCTCTGGCACACCCGCTCCAGACCCGTCGCCATCTTGAAACCCCCCCTATGTTTTCTTATAAGAGTTTTATGGTTTTAACTCTTACATTTAGATCTTTGATCCATTTTGAATTAATTTCTTTATATGGTTTTAGGTAAGAGTCCAATTTAATTTTTTTCCACGTGGATATCCAGTTTTCTCAGCATCATTTGTTGAAAAGACTATTGAATGGTCTTGGCACCCTAATCAAATATCATTTGACAGTTTATGTAAGGCTTTATTTCTGGGCTCTCTAGTCTCTTCCATTGGTGTATATGTCTGTCTTATGCCAGTACCATACTGTTTTAATTACTATAGCTTCCTGCTAAGTTTTGAAGTTGGGATTCATGAGATCTCCAACTTTGTTCATCTTTTTCAAGATTGTTTGGGCTATTCAGGTTCCCTTCAGATTCCATATGAATTTTAGGATGAATTTTTCTATTTTTGCAAAAAACATGATTGTGATTTTTTTTTTCCTTTTTGTCTTTTTTCGTGTCCAGCAACGGATCGCAACCCTCAGTGTCGTGCCCGTACCGGACCGGGACCGGCAACGGGATTGCAACCCTCGGTGTTGCTCCCGCACCTCGCTCAGCCAGTGAGTGGGAACTGGTCTGTATGTGGGATCCGAACCCTCGGCGGGAGCGCCACCGCACTCACAAGTGGCGCTCTGTAGCAGTGCGCCACCGGGCCGGCCCATGATTGCGATTTTGACAGGGGTTGCAGTGAAACTGTTGGGTGCTATTCACATCTTAACAATATAAAGTCTTCCAACCCATGAACAGGGGCTGTTTTTCCATTTAATGGTGTCTTCTTTAATTTCTTTCAGCAACATTTTGTAGTTTTTCCATGTACATGTGTTTTGCTTCCTTGGTTAAGTTCATTCCTAAGATCTATTCTTCTGCTATTTATGCTATTGTAAATAGAATTCTTTTCTTAATTTTCTTTTTGGATTGTTCATCGTTAGTACATAGAAAAGCAACTGATTTTTGTTTGTCGATTTTATATCCTGCGACTTTTCTGAAATTTTTTATTCTCACAGCTTTTGTGTGTGTGTGTGTGTGTGTGTGTGTGTGTGTGTGTGTGTGTCTATGGAATCTTCAGGGTTTTTGCATATAAGATCATGTTTTTTGTGAACAGCAACAATTTTACTTCTTTTCTAACTTGAATGCCTTTTATTTCTTTTTCTTGCCTTATTGCTCTTGCTTGGACTTCCAGTACTATGTTGAATGGAAGTGATAAAAGCAGACAGGTATCCTTGCCTTCTTCCTGATCTTAGAAGAAATGCTTTTAGTCTTACATCATCAAGTATGACAGTTGTGGGCTTTTCATATATGGTGCTATTAGTTAAATTTGTCTCCCAAAAGTTCGTTCATGTATTGGAAACTTGACCCCATTGTAACAGTGCTAAGAGTGTGGGAAATCCTATTATGGTATTTGAAGGGTGGGGCCTTTAAGAGATGATTATATTGTGAGGACTGTGCCCATGGGAATGGATTGATCTATTCAGGGGGTGGTGAATGTAATGGGTGTAATGATTCTGATGGTTTTATAAGAAGAGTGAGTGAGCAGATTATCTTTCTTGCTCAGCCCATTCTTGCCACGTGATACCCTGCCTCCCTGTAGAGAGTCACCACCAAGAAGGCCCTCACCAGATGGTTTCCCTGGACTTTGGACTTCCCAGCCTCTGAAACTATAAGAAATAAATTTCAATTCTTTATAAATTACCCAATTTCAGTATTCTGTTATAAGCAACAGAAATGGACTAATCCGTATAGCTTTAATAATGTTGAGGTAGTTTCCTTCTATTCCTAGCTGGTTGAGTGTTAGAATGTTGCAGTTTTGTTCTTTCTGCTCTCCATTTTATGGAAGGCAACTGGGACCCACACTGTGCTTCCCCCACAGTGTGTCACACAATATTGGGGAGGTGGTGGGGTAAGGGCAAGTGAAAATGCCACAACACCTTCTCCCATCTCAAATGTGGCTTTTTCTTGATTGGGCATTCACCTTGTTGCTGTAGATCTTTGATCAGTTTCTAGAGCTCCTATGAAGTTATTCTGATCAGGAGCTCTTTATTCATTGCTGCTATGGGGAACGAGAGCCTGGAACTCACTCATCTGCCATCTTGTTGATATCACTCACCTTCATTTTTTTTAACCTTGTTTATTTATTTTATTCATTTATTTTGATGCTCAGATCAGGATAATGAGTATATTCAACATTATACAATGTAATCATATTTCATGGCCCTTTACCAATTTCTTGCTAACCCTCCCCCCACAACTTGTATTAGTCAGGGTTCTCCGGAGAGACAGAATCAATAAGATATGTTATAAATATATGAGAGGGTTTTATTAGGGGAATTAGCTTATGTGATTGTGAAGAGAAGTCCCATGATAGGCCGTCTGTCAACTGGAAGCTGGTAGTGTGGTTCAGTCCAAGTCTGAAGGCCTCAAAACCAGGGAAGTTGATGGTGTCCTTGGTGTAAGTCCTGGAACCCAAAAGCTGAAGAGTCTTGAGCTCTGATGTCCACAAACAGGAGAGAAGAGTGTGTCCCAGCTCCAGCGGATAGAGCTTCACCTTTTTCCTGTTTTTTGTTCTCTCCAGATCCCCAGCGGATTGGATGGTTCCCACCCACATTGAGGGCAGATCTTTGCCAGCCAGTCCACTCAGATTCTCATACTAATCTCTGCTGGAAACACCCTTATGGACACACCTAAAAAGATAGCTTTACCAGGTTTCTCAGCATTCCTTCATCTAACCAAGTTGACACCTAGAATTAACCTTCACACCACCTCTGGTAACCTCAGTTCTATTCTCTCCTTTTGAAAATTCAATGTATTACTGTGATCTTTCTCTCTTTCTGTGTGTCTCTCTGTCTCTCTCCCTCTCTCTCTCTCTCCCCCTCCTCCCACTTATGAATGAGGACACACAGTATTTCTCTATCTGTGCCTGGCTTATTTCACTTAACATAATTTTCTCTAAGTTCATCCGTGTTGCTGTGAAAGGCAGAATTTCATTTTTTTTTTTTTATGGCACAGTAGTATTCCATTGTGTATATATACCATGTTTTCATTATCTATTCATCCATCAATGGATATTTAACTCATCTTCACTTTTTTTTTTTTTTCTCCCTTTTTGTCTTTTTTCGTGTCCGGCAATGGATCGCAACCCTCAGTGTCGTGCCCGTACCGGACCGGGACCGGCAACGGGACCGCAACCCTCGGTGTTGCGCCCGCGCCTCGCTCAGCCAGTGAGCGGGAACCGGTCTGTACGTGGGATCTGAACCCTCGGCGGGAGCGCCACCGCGCTCTCAAGCGGCACACTGTAGCAGTGCGCCACCGGGCCGGCCCTCATCTTCACTTTTGAAAGAGAGTTTTGCTGGATGTGGGATTCTTGGTTAATGATTTCTTCACCACTTTGAATATTTCATCCCACTGCCTTTGGCCAACATTGTTTTTGATGAGAAGTCAGCTTTTAATCTTATTCTTGTTCCCTTGCATATGAAGAAACATTTTTGTCCTACTGCTTTTAAATTTGTGTATGTGTGTTTGTCTTTCAGTGTTTTCATTCTGATGTGTCTAAATGTCAGTCTTTGCATTTATCTTACTTGGAGATTATTGAGCTTCCTGGATGTGTAGATGACTGTTTTTCATCAAATTTGGGACATTTTCAGCTATTATCTCTTTGAACATTGCATCTCCTTTCTTTCTTTTCTTTCTTGTATTCAAACTATGCCTGTGTTGGTGTGCTTACTAGAGTTCCACATTTCTCTGAAGCTCTGTCCATTTTTGTTTTTCTCTGTGTCTTCAGATTGCATAGTCTCTATTGACCTATCCTCAAGTTCACTAATTCTTTCTTCTGCGAGTTCGATCTACTGTCAAGCCACTGTGGTAAACTTTTCATTTTAGTTATTGTACCTTTCAACTCAATAATTATTTAGTTCTTTTTTATAAGTTTTTCTGTTTAATAATATTTTTTATTGAATGAGTCACTGTCATCGTATGACAGACTTCTTAAGCACAGTTCCTTTAGTTCTTTGAAAAGTAGTTCTAATGACTACTTTGTTAAATATCACATATGGGCCCTCTCAGAGGCCATTTCTGTTGCCCACATTCTTTGCTGTGAATGGATTACACTTACCTGTTTCTTTTTATGTCTAGTCATTTTTTGTTGAAAATTGGATATTAAGGTAATATATTGTAGCAACTCTGGATACTGAACCCCTCCTCTGTGGCTTGTTTTTGTTTGCTTGTTTATTTCCTTACAGTGAGTTGGCTGGGTTATTTTAGGAAAGCTTATTTCCACCTGGTGTTGCTCCTCAGAAGGTGCAGCCTTGGGTGTGTGCAGTGACCCTGGGACACAGGGCTTGGCAGGCTCCCATTGACACTCTGTGTTCTGCTGCCTGCCTCTGCTGGTATCGCATCCACAGCTTAGGCTGGTTGTTCTCCACTATACATTGTTTGTGACCATGCCCTACGTGTAAATTGTTCCACACTTTGATTCAATTACACATGGGCCTCTTTACCAGGGTAGTTTTTGATGGGTGGGGAGTTGGTGGGTAGGAAGATATTGCCTCAGTGGGAGGGTATAAAATGACTCCCAGTCAGAACTTTGTGATGTTGGTGAAGTGCAGATTGTGCATGTCTGGTGGTGCCCACCCTGCTGCTCCATCCCCTGTTCCAGCAGCAAGGCTGTAGGGTGTCTTGTTTAAGCAATTTGTGAATGGTGCTGCAGTTAAATTGTCAATTTCCTTATCTGTTTTCCCTGCTAGAGGGCAGGGTTTTTGTCTTGTTCATTGTTCTATCTCAGGTTCTCAGAACAGTAAGTGACCCATACATAGTGTTTGATGAGTAAAAAATGATGGAATGACTTAATCACTGTTAAAAGGAATCACAGAAAGAGGAAAAGGTGTGTAAGAAGATGAGCTGCATTGTGGGCATGTTGCCCGTGAGGCGCCTGAGGGACACCCAGATGGAGAACTATAAATTGCCTGTCTTGAGTTCAGAAAAGAGATTGGGGCAAAAGCTGTAGATTTGGGAACCATAAGTGGTCAGGAAATATAAGGCAGGGGATGGGCTGAGATTCTGCAAAATGTGTACAGGAAAGGAAAAAACCTCAGGCCATAACTCATATTCCTAAAAAACTTTTATTTTGGACATTCCTTATTACTATGCCCATATTTTATAACTGTTTTTTTTTAAATTTTTATTTTATTTTGTCAGTGTACAATGTGGTTGATTATTGTGGCCCATTACCAAAACCTCCCTCCCTCTACCTTCTCCCCGCTCCCTCCCAACAATCTCCTTTCTGTTGGCTTGTCGTATCAACTTCAAGGAATTGTAATTGTTGTGTCTTCTTCCCCTCCCCCCAGGTTATTTTTGTACTTATTTATTTATTTATTATTAGCTCCTACAAAAAAGTGAGAAAATGTGATATTTTTCTTTCTGTGCCTGACTTGTTTCACTTAATATAATTCTCTCTAGGTCCATCCACGTTGTTGCAAATGGCAGCATTTCATTCTTTTTTATAGCTGCCTCAGTGTCTGCTCGGCTGCCCGCTAGTGCCTCGGGTTCATGGTGGCCTCGGGTCTTGGGCCTCCCTGGCTGGGCCCCTCCCTGATCAGCACGCACTGGGCCGGGCTGGGGATGGAGTCAGGCAGCAGCGTTGAGGCCTATCTGCTGGGTTGCCTTCTGGCACTGCAGGGCACATAGTCTCCGTGGATCTTGGGCTTCTCCGGCTGGGCACTTCTCTGATTGGCGCGCACTCAGCCGGGCTGGGGATGGAGTTGGGCGGCAGCGGCGAGGCCTACCTACTGGGTTGCGCCCTGGCACCGCCAGGTGCGTGGTCTCCATGGATCTTGGGCTTCTCTGGCTGGGCACCTCTCTGATTGGCACACACTCGGCTGGGCTGAGGATGGAGTCAGATTTTTAACTCAGAATGCCTCCACACATCTTCTGAACACACATCTTCTGAAGTCCTTGCCTTCCAGGCATCAGTCCATATTTTATAATTGTTGACTCTTTTGTGAGGGTGAAAGTTAGGTGTGTTTTTATTACAGGTTAAAGAACTCTTTTCCTCTTTGGGAGTTGACTGTAATATCCTGGAACTTGATCAAGTTGGTAAGTAGAACTGCTAATACATAGTGTTGTTTATAATAAATTCCATCAAGATTGACTTCTTTTTGTTTACTTTGTTCAGTTCTACTTGCTCTTGTCTCTTGGGTTAGATGAGCCATTTTTGTCTATATTCAACGAGGCAGAAAATGAATCCTTCTATGACAGATTATTCGGTGTAGATTTTTTATTTATGTGTTTTTCATATTTGAGAAAAGAGGAAGATGTATAAGCTGTTAACTTTGAAGTACTTGAGGCATTTCAGATGCATCTGCCAACTTTCTAGCAAAATAGTTTCAGCTGTAATAAATAAGAAGAATCTGCTCCTATTTCCTGATTGTGTTACCATGAGGGAGAGCACATTAAGTTTTTAGCATGCATTTGAATTCTTGACATTCACACATCCATTGTTAATTAGGCACTTTACACATGAGGTGCTTTGCAGGGGTGAGGATGTTTTGGACAGAAAAAGTCAATCTGTGTCATCACTGGATTTCCCTGACTCATTTTAGCCAAGTTGCTTTGTTAAGTGAAATGCTCTTGAATCTTTGAAACTTTTTGAAAGAGCATACCAAATAAGGTAGTCTTAAGTAGTTGTGGCCCAGTTTGTTTTTAGGGATGGAGGGTGAATTTTGGACCATGATCAGTAAGATTTTTCTTTTTTTCTTTTTTGTCTTTTTTCGTGTCCGGCAACGGATCGCAACCCTCAGTGTTGCGCCCGTACCGGACCGGGACCGGCAACGGGATCGCAACCCTCAGTGTTGCTCCTGCACCTCGCTCAGCCAGTGAGCGGGAACCGGTCTGTATGTGGGATCCGAACCCTCGGCAGGAGTGCGGCTGCACTCCCAAGTGGCGCACTGTAGCAGTGCGCCACCNCTCAGCCAGTGAGCGGGAACCGGTCTGTATGTGGGATCCGAACCCTCGGCAGGAGCGCGGCTGCACTCCCAAGTGGCGCACTGTAGCAGTGCACCACTGGGCCGGCCCTTCAGTAAGATTTTTCAAAGGTAACTGTTGGAAGTATTTTCTGAGTTATTGCTGCAGCAGATTTTATCTTGATATCTGCTCTTTAAAGAGGGTTCTTATCTATTTGTCTTGGCATAGTCATTGAATTATATGTCAAAATCTGATTTAGAAGAGTTTATTTTAAAAGGAACCAGTAGATTGGTCTGTATTTTTTAAGGTTTCCTTTAAAGCACGGGTGGGCTCCCTGCTTGAGTCAACACTCATGAAGTTATATAACACACTAATCTCTTACGGGTGTGTGCAGGTGAGCAGGGTGCTATGTAATACCACAGTTCAACTCACAGGGTTTTGGAGCCCTTTCCGATGTTTTCATGTACTTTTTTACTCTTTAGATGATGGGGCCGGTGTTCAGGAAGTGCTGTCAGAAATCACTAACCAGAAAACCGTGCCCAATATCTTTGTGAATAAAGTCCACGTGGGCGGATGCGACCAGACGTTTCAGGTATTTATAGTATTGTGTGTTTTTCAGCACTGCTGGCTCAACCTTTATTTTAAAAAGTATTTAAAAGGGCGGAAATGATCTTTAGGAGTCTATTCATTTCTCTTTTAGAAGTTGTGAAATAGGAGAGCGTATAGGATGGTTATCAGATAAGCTTGATTACTTTGAGGCATATTAGCTTTTCTACCAACCTGAATTTCAGAAGCTAAGAAGTTGTCTTCTAAGTGAGGTTACCAGGACAGACAGGTTGGCCACCCTGGAGACATCTCTACCTCCTGATGAGGAGAGAAACGAGGGCTGTTCCCCGACTAAGATGAGGTGAACACTAACATTATTATCTAGGGTAATTAGAAGTTCTGTCAGGGCTGCTAACCATGGGGCATTTTGCAAAGGACCAGCCTTTTGATTTTTTCATTCCTACCATGCTAGAGATGAACAGGTGACATTCAGTTAGGCAGTGATAGATTAAAAATTGATGTTTATTAAAAAGGTCATTATTCATTTTTATTAAAATTCTACTCTGTTGTATCCTTTATATATGTATGCAAATGTTAATAATCAGTAATTGATTAAATATTATGTTTGAGATTTTAATTAATGGGTCGGCCCAGTGGCGCACTCGGTTGAGTGCGGTGCTCCCGCCGAGGGTTCGGATCCCGTATAGAGACCGGTCCACTCACTGGCTGAGTGTGGTGCGGGCACAACACCGAGGGTTGCGATCCCATTGCCGGTCGCGGTACGGGCGCGACACCAAGGGTTGCGATCCCGTTACCGGTCATGAAAAAAGACAAAAAAGGAAAGAAAAGAAAAAAAAAGAATTATATTTTTGTTGGGGAAAAGATTGTCTACATTGTATGTTAGTCTATGACTACCATTGTTATGTAGTAACAGCCTGTTTTATTAGTTTTAGAAGCTATAACCCAATTTACATGGTGGTAAGTACCATCACTGTAGCCCCTAAACACCTTATGAAGTGCTGGTCTTGCCAATTCTAACCTGGAAAATGATGGCAGAGAATAAATATGGAGATCCAGAGATAGGAATTCTCTTTCAAGACTGAAAGGCATTTCCTTGGATGGCAGATCCTTAGGAGATGGATTTCTCTAAGGGCACTGTATTAGTCCACTTCTGTTACTTATAATAAAATACCTGGAACTGGGTAATTTATTAAAAAATGAAATGTACTGCTTAGTTTCAGAGGCTGGGAAGTCCAAAGTCCAGGAAACACATCCAGGGAAGGCCTGGTTGGTGGTGACAGTGACCCAGGGATCTCATACGGCAGAATGGTGGAGCAGAGAGAGAGAGGGAGAGAGACTCACTTGCTGTCCTTTTAAAGCCCTCAGAGCCATGCCTGTGAGCTAGGTCCTTACAATCTGATCACCTCTTCAAGACCCCACCTTTCAGTTAGCATAATAGGATTTCCCACCTTCAGTGGTTACAGTGGGGAATCAAGCTTCTAATACATAACATTAGGGAGACACAGTTCTGTCCTTATCAGGGACCTAAAAGTGAGGAGGCTGAAGGAATCCTTTTTAGGATGTGCCAAAATTCTTATTGGGCACCCGTTCTTTAGTGGGCTGCGGAGCATGTGGTGATTGCCTGCAGTTATGAAGTACCTGTTGTGTGTCACAGGAAGGTCTAGTTTGAGGATGGTGTTTGTAAAGCCAAGGTAATGGGATTGAGTAACTGATTTTGCATAAAGAAAACTCACTAAATCACACATCAAACTACTAACCTCATGAAGCTGGGAGCACCGCCGCGCTTCCCAAGCGGCGCACTATCCAGTGCGCCACCGGGCCGGCCCATTGAGTAACTGATTTTGCATAAAGAAAACTCACTAAATCACACATCAAACTACTAACCTCATGAAGCTACTTCTGATCACAAGGAGGGCCAAATTAACAGGAGAATTTGGGCCAAGCCAACCTCGTGACTATTGCCTAAAGGAAAAGGAAGATGTTTGTGCTGTATAGGAAGTTCACCAGTACAGCTACAAAATTCAGATCAATTTATGAGAAACCATGAAAAAAATATGCTGATGATACATAAGAATTGTTTTCAAAATGAAGACTAGCACAGGTACACAGGGGTCTCGAAAAATGATACTTGATTATTTTGCTGCACTTGATTAGACTAAGGAAATTGACCTCATCCGACAGCAATACAAAGCCATGGCCTCCTGGATCATTTGACACATGCCTGGCCATCAGGTGTTAGGTTAGAATGGACAAAATATATGTACTTTGGCATTAGTTCTAATTCCTTGGATCCTGTTTGAATAGCATCCAAATAAGTTTACAATTCCAACTTAGATGAATTATTCAATAATTGTTTCTAAGATTTTTTTATAAAAGAAATCCATGCTGATTGAACACAGGGTGCAAATAATCAGCTTTAAAACGTTAGGTCATGTAATAGTCTTTCTGCTTTCATTAAACCATAGGCACATCAGAGTGGTTTGTTACAGAAGCTCCTTCAGAAAGATTCAGCATATGATTACGATCTCATTGTCATTGGCGGTGGTTCTGGTGGCCTTGCCTGCGCGAAGGTACGAGCACAGAAATGAAACTCAGAGATAATTTTCCTGGTGATTGCCATGAGCATTTCTTCACTACTTAAAAAAAAGGATAATTATAATGTCACAATTTAAGTTTTTGTTGTAATAGCTGGCTTAATTCAGGGAAAAGACCGTGTTACACAAAAACAGTCTGTTTTTATTTAGGGGAGAGAAAAATTGGGGGAGTGTCAGGAAAATGACAACATCTTTATGTGCAGTTTTTCTTTGTAGGAAGCTGCCGTTTTGGGAAAGAAAGTTATGGTGCTAGACTTTGTGGTCCCGTCACCTCAGGGCACATCCTGGGGTAAGCCATTTTTCTTTGTTGTTGTTCTCTGCTTTTTACATATGTTGTTTTCTTTACATAATCTCATTTAATCCTCGCAACAGTCTCAAGAAATGCAGGTAGCCTATTGTAAGTGCATGAGGAAACTGAGTCTCAGTGAGGTTATGGTTAACAAGTGGTGACCTTGGAAAGATAACATAAAAATAATTCAGGAAGATTTTGCAAAAAGAAAAAATATTCCATGACCCCAGTATTCCAGCCCTTCTTCCGTAGTTTTTTACATACATGTGATAATATTTTCACATAGTCATGGTCATAGAGTATATACAGTATGGTCATCACCTAAGTTTGCCATAAACATTTTTCTGTGTTTCTGCTTCAATTTCATAAATGACTTTAATGACCGCACAGTAGTCGATCGAGTTAATGCGTGTAATCTTTGTAGTTTAGTTTCATAAGGAGCATAATGTGGTCCCAGCCCATGACTCTGCTGTACTATAGACTTGAGAGCTCACCTTTCCATGGTCTTTTCCACAATAAAATAGAACACGTAGATTTTGTGTGGCTGTTTTCTCTTTATACGTCAAATGCGTTCTCCCTCTGTCTCTGCCCCGCTGTTTGCCCCAGGGGACAGGTCAGTTGGTAGCCTCACCCTCTGGCTTCTGGTGGGGCCTGGATAGTTTTGAGTAGTGGGAGGAGAACAGAGGGAGAGAGGAGTATGGAGTTGGGGTCTTGCGCCTCTGGCTCCCTCCCTGCTGGGTGGCTGCAGGTTGTCTCTGTCCTCCTGTGGAAGGCCACTCCCATGTCAGATGGCTGGCTCCCCTGGGTGGTGGCCCTCACTCAGTCTCCTTGCCCCTTGACATGGGCTGCCAGTGGTCCCCCGCTGGCACTCTGTCCCTTCTTGCTCGCCTCCCACACTCTGTAACTTCTCCATAAACTCTTTCCAGTTACCTTGTTTGAGTGTGTCTTCTCTCTCCTGCCAGAACCCTGAGTGATTAAAACATGAAAATGATTTTTTAAAATTCAAACTTACTCAAAAAGTTTTAGCCTAGAATTACATACAGTAAAGTTAATCTGCCTTGACTTTTGTCATGGTATTCTTGTGGTGTGTGTACACTTGTCTTGTTTTCCCTTCCTCCCTCCCTCTTTCTTCTTTTTTCTTTTCCTTCTCCCTTTCCTGTTCAGAAGTTATCCTACTTACCTGGCATAGCAGAAGAGACTGCAATCAGAGAGGGCTCCTCGACTCAGGCCCTGCAGAGGGCCTCCATGCGTGATGTGTTTTGTGGTGTTCAGGATTTGGAGCAGATGTCACTAGGCGGCTTGCGGTGGGCTGACTGTTGGCTCTGGGTAGCAGGCAGGGTTACAGAGAGTAAAAGGCTGGAAGCTGAGATTTGACCCTTGCTGTAGTTTGTGTCTGATTCGTCAAATTACTTCTGATTCCTGTGTGGATCAGACTCAGACTCTGTCCCCAGCAGACTTTTCACACGCACATTCATATTTTTTGCCTATCTTGGGTCTCAGCCATGGACCCTCAGTTGGAAAGTTTAGATGAATCACTTGTCTGTTATTTTGGAGAGGAGGGTTGTCCACACTGCCATTCATGCTTGCCATTTCCACATGTTTTAATAACACTCTGCAGGTTACACACACACACACACACACACACACATGAAACACTAAGACTGCTGTTTCCTTTCTCAGGGCTCGGTGGTACGTGTATAAATGTAGGCTGTATTCCTAAGAAACTGATGCACCAAGCTGCCCTTTTGGGGCAGGCGCTACGTGACTCAACCAAGTTTGGCTGGGAATGTGACCAACAGGGTGAGTAACGGTATATGAAATACGGATTGGGAGAAAGGAGGAAGAATGAGTTTCTTAGTAAAGACTTGCTGTTCATATTTTGTAGTTGAGTTTGAAATTCAATTAATAAACATTCGTTAGGAGCCCATCGGGTGTCAGCCAGATACAGAGGACGCAAAGATGGCCTGCTCTCAGGGGCCTCTGCCTAGGAAGGAATTGTTTCAGCTCTAGCAATTCCAGACCCTTATCAGAATGTGAAAGAGAATAATCACTATTTTCAGATTTTTTTTCAAGTACAAAGAACATATTCTCTCTCATAGTCATCAGAAGGAACCAACCCTGCTGACATCTTGATCTTGGACTTCCAGGCCTCCAGAATTGAGATAATTAATTTCTGTTTTTTATCCAAAAAATGAAAGAAAGTAGAATAGCAAGCATTAATTGAATTTTATCTGCCATTGTAATAACATTTTCTGTTTTATCAGGGTTATATATGTCTTCGGTTAACGAAAGGTGGGTGGAAAACAAATTCATCCAATAATCATTTATGTAATCTAGGCCCTGGGGATGCAGAGATGAAGAACATATAGCTCCAGCCCTTAAGCAGCACCCAGTCTGTTGGGAGAGAGAGACAAGGAGATCCATTCAGTGTGCTGTAATTAATGGGGCCATTTTGGGCGCTGACTTGAGGGGCATTTAATGTAATGTTGAGGAGGAGGGAGTGTCAAGGAAAGCTTTTGGGACTGCTATGGTCTGATTGAATTGTGTCCCCCAAATTTCATTTATTGGAAACTTAACCCCCACTGTGACTGTTGAGGGTGGGAAGTCCTATTATGGTAACTGAAAGGTGGAGGCTTGAAGAGGTGATTAGATTGTAGGACCATGCAGTAGTGAATGGATTAAAGATGGTGGTCAGGGGCGTGGTTCTGAGGGCTTTAAAAGAAGAGAAGAGGAGAGTCTGTCTCTCTCTCTCTCTCTGCTTCTACCATCTTGCAAATGTGAGACCCTTGGGTCATTGTCACCACCACCAGATGTGTTCTTTGGTGGTGAGCCGCTGAAACTATAAGCAATAAATTTTGTTTTTCTTATACATCACGCGGTTCCAGCTATTTTGTTATAAGGAACAGAAATGGACTAAGACAGGGACAAAGTAACCTTTGAGCTGGACCTTGAAGGTTACAGAGAAGTAGGACATTTAAGACAAGAGGCAGCTTGACCAAAACTGTGGAAATTTGAGAAAGCATGGTACACTTGGGGGTAGTGAGTGGCTGTGATTAAGAATGGGTGAGAGGTGAGCAGGCCGTGAGTGTCATTTAAATTAAGGAGTTAAATTTTACCGCAAAGGAAATAGAGCTGTTGAGGAGTTTGAGCAGGAGAGGGACATGAGCCACAGTTTTGACTGTGGACCCTTCCGATGGCACTGAGGAACTTACAAAGGGAGGAGGGGGTGGGGGGGGAGCAAGAGATGACAGAGGCCCGAGCATAGCCGGGCTGGAGCACAGGAAATGGGTGTCAGGAGACTGAAGATACAGGGTTGATCGGATGTGGTGACCAGTTCAACGTGGGTTCTTCATCTTGGCTGTGTATCACAATGCCTCATGGAGTTCTAAAAAAATTACAGACGACTTGTCTCTTTCCCCAGAGATGTCGATCCTGTAGATAATGGCACGTGCATGTTTCAAGTGCTGCAGATGAGTCACTCTAATGCTTAGCCAAGTGATTGTGACAGGTTTTCAGTTCATGGTAGCATGGCGGGGGGAGTCCAGGAGGAGGGATAGGGTGGAGATGGGATGCAGGCCACTGAGGTGGAAGGCACAGATGGGTTTGGTTTGGTGGTTGGGTGTGGCTGAGCTCAGGATACTGAGCTGAGGCTGGACATGTTTTCCCAGTCAACTTGATAGACATCCTGAGGTCAAATTAGAATCAACTGGTTGTAGATGAAGTGAGGCCTTTCCATTTGGCAGTTTAACTTCTGGGTTACTTTTTCACATTCAAGAATCCTTCTCCCCGAGTCCTTCATCTTGCCTGGATATTCCACTTCAGATGCACCAGGAGCATGCTGGTGGAGGTGCTGTGGGGGAGGTTTGTACCTGAGCTGGCCACGAACTGGGTTTTAGAGTCACGGCATGTGGGTGAGACTTGAAGTCTTAGGAACTGGGGAGAATGTATAGATTGAAAAGACGCAGAGATAGAATGCTGAGTACACAATTCCTAAGGGAGTGGGTGAGGAAGAGGAGGAAAGCCAGGAGAGCTGTCACAGGTCAAGGAGGCGCTAGATTTTTAAGGGCAAGATTTGGGACTTTAGTCGTCTGAAAAGAGAATTAATGAGTCAAATGCCACAGAAAGGCAAATGGAATAGGATTTGAATTATGTGCATTTTAATTTGGCAGGTAGTTAAGGAGTATCTTTAAAATTAAAAATGTTTCTACACTGTTTCTAAAATAATTTAGTGCAAGTGGGGAGAAAACCAGAAGCCTCAGTCATGGGGAAAAGTCTGTGAAGGACTGAGTTGTGGCACTTTGAGAGGGAGACGAAGCAGGCAGAGGTGGCTTGTGTGGTTGACATTAGACCTGTCAAGGTCCATGCCTGCTGGGGACTTCTCGACACACTACCCTTGTCTGTTCTGCACCATCTCACATTGTCTGAGCTCTGCACTTTCAAAGAGGAGACAGCTGGGTTATGTGTTTGGACCACTGTGCCTCACCTGACAGGCTAGTTGGTGTTCTTAACCCTGTTCTAAGTGTTGATGGTTTCTAAATACTTACAAATTGCCTTGAGTGGGTAAAATTTTATATTGGATTCCTCAAAGTTCCCCATATACAAAATGCTTTCTAAGTCAACTTTGGGGTGTTATACTATGAAATGCTTAGCTAGCCATTGCATGGGATTTGAGGCTTGGCAGTTTTGAGGCAGAGGCTCAATAAATGGCCAAGAGTGAGTGAGTAAATAAATAAATAAATAAATGGTCAACAGAATCTGAGAGGCAAGAGAATAGTAGTAAAAGTATGCCACAATTTTGTTTCAGAAGAATGTTTTAGATACTTCCATTCTTGATGTTCATAGAGAAATATAGGTTAAAGTAAGTTTAAAACATATAGATAAATTCTAGATGAGCAATTGAATGTAAGTTTAAAAGGAGAGGGGAAAATGTACAAAGAAAGGTTAGTAAAACAAAAATAAAAAATAAGCAGCATGCAACTGTAATTTTAAATAAACAAAAACAGAGGAGCTAAGGGCAGTCCTCTCTGCTTGGAAGCAGGCAAGAAGCAGAGCATGCCCAGGGTCCTAGGCAGGAGCTGAGGGTAGCCCCCTCTGCCTGTAAGTGGGCGAGAAGCAGAGCATGCCCAGGGTCCTAGGCAGGAGCTGAGGGTAGCCCCCTCTGCCTGTA
>NW_007740116.1:14036-15462 GCF_000696425.1 Galeopterus variegatus | reverse complement strand
CTTAGCTAGCCATTGCATGGGATTTGAGGCTTGGCAGTTTTGAGGCAGAGGCTCAATAAATGACCAAGAGTGAGTGAGTGAGTGAGTGAGTAAATAAATAAATAAATAAATAAATGGTCAACAGAATCTGAGAGGCAAGAGAATAGTAGTAAAAGTATGCCACAATTTTGTTTCAGAAGAATGTTTTAGATACTTCCATTCTTGATGTTCATAGAGAAATATAGGTTAAAGTAAGTTTAAAACATATAGATAAATTCTAGATGAGCAATTGAATGTAAGTTTAAAAGGAGAGGGGAAAATGTACAAAGAAAGGTTAGTAAAACAAAAATAAAAAATAAGCAGCATGCAACTGTAATTTTAAATAAACAAAAACAGAGGAGCTGAGGGCAGTCCTCTCTGCTTGGAAGCAGGCAAGAAGCAGAGCATGCCCAGGGTCCTAGGCAGGAGCTGAGGGTAGCCCCCTCTGCCTGTAAGTGGGCGAGAAGCAGAGCATGCCCAGGATCTTAGGCAGAAGCCAAAGGCACAATCCCCCTCCTGGAAGAAGGCAAGGAACATGCTGAAAACACCACATCCATGTGGATGGCCCACCACAGTCACCACCACAGCCACAGCTGCTGAAAAAGCAGCTTGATGCCACAGCAGTAGCCACAGCCACCATGCAGGTGGCCCACCAGACACTTGACTGTACTGACACAAGGAGAGTCACCAGCAGAGACCAGAAAAAGAAGAGGATGTCTCTCTCCTTAAAGCCTCCTCCAGAATAATAGAAGAAACAACTGCTCTACCAGATGACCAGACATTACCATAGAAATATGAAAACCCAAGGAAATATGACACCTCCAAAAGAATACAGTAATTCTCAAATACCAGACCCTATAGAGCAGGAAACCCTTGAAATGACTCAAAAGGAATTCTGAGCAACAATTTTAAGGAAACTCACTGAATAAGAGAAGACTCAGACAACATAATTAAATGAGAAAAAATTCCAGGATATAGAGGAGGAAATTTACACAGAGATCAATACCATAAAAAATAATGTAACAGAACTCATGGAACTGAAAGATTCACTCAATGAAATAAACAGCACAACTGATAGCTTAAACAGCAGGTTAGAATAAACAAAACAAAGAATTTCTGATCTGAAGGAAATGGTTAATGGACTTCTGTGGACAGCACCCAAGGACGTGTTCACTTGGCGAACTCGCAAACAAGTTAACCAAGAAATGTCAAGGATTGCAAACAATCCTTGACAACGCTTGAAGTCATGAGAACACTTTCTTGGGATTTTCCCAGGAGACGCAGTATAGATGACCAAGTGCTTGAGAGGGGAGGTAACGGCCTTCTGCTCTTGAGAAAAGTATAACGGAATTTATGCATTAATGCTTATCTCGCATGCACTAGCTTGCTAAATGTAATAAAAGCTGTA
>NW_007740116.1:12145-13232 GCF_000696425.1 Galeopterus variegatus | reverse complement strand
CCATATAGAGACCAGTCCACTCACTGGTTGAGCGCGGTGCGGGTGTGACACCGAGGGTTGCAATCCCGTTGCTGGTTGTGGTACGGGCGCAACACTGAGGGTTGCGATCCCATTACCGGTCACGAAAAAAGACAAAAAGGAAAAAAAAAAATAGAAGTAACCCAGGTGGACCAAAAAAAGGGAAAAGGAATTTTAAAAAATGAAAATCTAAGAGAGCTAGCAGACAACCTGAAGTGCACAAAAACTTGAATCATGGGTGTTCTTTCAGGGTACTCTCTCAGTCAGCCAGGCCTGGGCTCCGGATTTCCCTGGCTGTGGTCACCGAGTGATCCCTGGCAGACTCCCTATCCCCCCCAGGCAGGACCAGATAAGTTGCCTTCTGCGGCGTAAGCCGAAGAAGGATCCCCAAAGGTGGGTGAGTGCACTGCCCGCCTATTCAGCCCGCAAAGGAACACTCAGATGTGGCGGGGGTTCCGTCGAGCCGTTCCATTTATTGTCTTTTAAGCACTTGTATTTATATCTAAGCAAGTGGGTATTTCCACACTGAGAGCCAATCACTGGAAAGGTCACATGTGCATGCGCCTTACTTTCCTATGCTTAGCCTACTGATCATGCACTGATCTCAAGCATGGAAAAGCACAACTACCAATAAAAATTTTTGCGGAACTAAAAGTGACTCTTCCCCTTTGCTTCCTCTAGGCGCCATCTTGTGTGGACCATGCAGGTGGGGAACTTAAACAGCCACCATTTGGTGTCGCCTCCTTTCACCCTAGCAATTGCTATAGCAAGTGGAGCGATGGCAGCCCAACAGTGTTCCAGAAGGGGAGAAGTAAGGAAAAGGCATGGAAAACCTATTCAACGAAATAATAACGGAAGACTTCCCAGGTACAGGGTGAGACACAGACCTGCAGATCCAGGAGGCTCAAAGATCCCCAACCAGATTCAGTCTAAAAAGATCCTCTCCAAGATACATCAGAGTCAAACTGGCAAAGTTCAAAGAAAAGACAGACTTCTAAAAACAGCAATAGAAAAGCATCAAGTCACCTATAAGGGAGCCCCTGTCAGACTAACAGCAGACTTCTCAACA
>NW_007740116.1:10320-11359 GCF_000696425.1 Galeopterus variegatus | reverse complement strand
TGTGGTCAGAGAGCATATTTTCTATGATCATAGTCTTTTTAAATGTATTGCAACTTGTTTTATGGCCCCCAAATAGTAATAATAATAAAATAAAATTCAAAAAGAAAAAAAAGCCTATCTGTATATGTGGTCCTGTATTGGTAAAATTGCATATAATTACATAAAAATGCATATATTTTTTACATAAATATATTAGATATATCAATACTTATTCACAAGAAAAAGGTTCAGCATCAAAATGTTAGCAGTGATTATCTCTGTGTTGCAGGGCTCTAAATGATTGTAATTTCTTCTATTTGCTGTTCAGTATTCTTGTGTAATAAATATATATTGCTTTTGTGAAAAATAAAATAAAATAAACAAAAACAACAGAAAATAAGATGCCAGACAGAAGAGCAGTCATATTACCTATTAGAATAAAGCTGAGTGGGTCAGATTCTCAGGTTGGATAAACAGCAAAATTTTTCTATGTGCTGTTTATAAGACACATACCTAAAAGCAAAAGAGGTAATTGGTGAAAATGTTGAAAATATGGAATTTTAAGAATTTAAATAGGAAATTAAGGAATTTCAAATAGAAGTTAAGGATATATGGGAAATTTTTAAACAGATGGGAAAAGATATGTCAGGGAAATGCGATTAAAAGCAATAGCAATTGATAATGGGTAGGTAGCAGTAGGTAGAAGCAAGCAAACAGACACAAAAACAACATAAATCAACAAGTTAGCGTCCCTCCAGCAGAACAGATATATAAAACAAGAGTTTATTTGAAAATACAAATAAAATAGGCAGACCTTTGGAAAATCTGATCAAGGAAGTAGGGGAGAAAACTCATATAAATATGCAATATTAGATGTGAGGAAAGAAATTTAACTACCAAAAAAATACATATGTGTGTGTGTGTGTGTGTGTGTGTGTGTGTGTGTGTGTGTGTGTGTGTGTATCTACAGATTGGAAAGAGATAAAACAAATTTCCTGTACAAATTACTGGTAATAATTTTAAATATCTCAATGAAAAAGGAATATCTTCTAGGAAAATA
>NW_007740116.1:7864-9757 GCF_000696425.1 Galeopterus variegatus | reverse complement strand
ACAAATTACTGGTAATAATTTTAAATATCTCAATGAAAAAGGAATATCTTCTAGGAAAATATGAATGACCAGAATTGACTACAATTCTCAAAGAAAACCTTATCTAAGGACAACCCTCTCCTCTCCAAAAGGCACCATAGCTTTGCAAGTAAGTTTTCTGAAATCTTTAACGAACAGACACTTCCTCTGTAATTTAAACTGTTCTCACCTTTTTTTTGAGGCTGAAACAACTAGCATACCAAAAGATAGTATAAAAACAGAAAACTAGATTTTGTGCCGTGGCCGCTTTAAGGCTGGAACTGGAGCAGGAGCAGGCAAAAACCGCAGCTGTGCCCTTCAGATGAAGTTGCTTGGAGGTGGCAGGAGAGAAGAGGGCCTTGGTGGCCCCCAGGCCAGCAAGACCACTAATAGGGTTCCCATGGGCCCACACAGGAGCGAGGAACCACAACAACTGAAAAAATGGAACCACTCAGAGGCTGGAGAGTCATTGCAAGGGACTGGTGCATGGCCCGTCCCATGGAAAGTGTTTGCAGCATGGGTAGTGAGAGAGACGGGCTCACCAGGGGAACACTGGGGCACAGCAAGGACAGCTGATCTACACCCCAGTCAGCATAGGACCACTCAGAGGAGACTGGTCACGAATATAGTATTGCATGATGTGCAGTTTGATGAAAAGACTCTGGCCCAGATCAGAGTTACTACACAACCCAGGTGCACCAAGTCTCTGGAGAGCCGGAAGTACCTATAAAGTCAACCATTATGACCTGTGCTGCACAAAAAGCCTTCCCTAGGAAAGCAGCAGCAAAGCAGCAATTTAGCTAAACCACACAGCTCAAGTACTGGTCCCAACAGGAAGTTCCCCCACTTTAGAAGTAAGCAAAGGATAGAAAAATTAGTTCCAGCTCAGACACACTGCCAAGTGCCTTGGGTCCACCCAGGGATGTGAGACGTGGAGCAAGGGACCAGAGCCCCCTCTCACAATTAGGCACACCACCAGCACCTCAGGGGCCATGAGGAGACCAGAGGCATCGAGCTGGGGACCAGAGACCCCTCCCCTCAACCAGGCACACCACGCCAGCAACTCTGGGCCCACCCGGGGACCCAAGGGATGGAGCCAGGGACTGGATCCTCCTCCCACAACCAGGCACACTGCACCAGCACCTCAGGGCCCTCCTGGGGACCCAAGGCATGGAGCCAGAGACCAGACTCCCTCCCACAACGAGGCACACTGCCAGCACCAAGGAGCATACCAAAAACTCACCTCCATGTGGGTGGTCCACCACAGTAACTATGGCTGCTATGAAAATGGCTGGATGCCACAACCACCACACAGATGATCTGCCAGCCACTGGAGTGCATTGACACAAGGAGAGTCACCAGCAGAGATAAAGAAAAGAAGAGGATGTCTCTCTCCACAAAGCCCATTCCTGATTGACAGAAGAAGCATCTGCTCTACGATAATACTGGGGGAACTGATCACACCTCGCAGCACTGGACAGATCATCTAGGCAACAGATCAACAGAGTAACCATTATTCTTTCAGAAGGAGAGAAGAAATCTAGGATAATTAGAGGGGAGAAGGGGGAAAGGGAGAGGGATGGGGTGAGATTGGACAAGGGGCATGAAGAATAAGTATGATTTGTAATAATATATATGCTAGTAATATTGATTTGATTAACATATCTCAACGTTGAACCCCAAAATATGGATAATCAATTTTGATTCAATAAAAATTTAAAAAAGCAAACAAAAACCAGAAAAGTATAGCCCATAGAAGTGCCCAAACTCTAGGACAAGCATTAGCAAGTCCTCTCTAGTAGTATACTAAAGGAATGAACATGGCTGGTATGGGTTCACTGTGGGCATGCAGGAGGGGTCCACGTTAAGACAGCA
>NW_007740116.1:1223-7799 GCF_000696425.1 Galeopterus variegatus | reverse complement strand
GAAAGGGAGAGGGATGGGGTGAGATTGGACAAGGGGCATGAAGAATAAGTATGATTTGTAACAATATATATGCTAGTAATATTGATTTGATTAACATATCTCAACGTTGAACCCCAAAATATGTATAATCAATTTTGATTCAATAAAAATTTAAAAAAGCAAACAAAAACCAGAAAAGTATAGCCCATAGAAGTGCCCAAACTCTAGGACAAGCATTAGCAAGTCCTCTCTAGTAGTATACTAAAGGAATGAACATGGCTGGTATGGGTTCACTGTGGGCATGCAGGAGGGGTCCACGTTAAGACAGCACAGGAGCAGGAAGCAGAATCAACACCAGGGCCTGGATTTTAGCTCTAAAGGCTTTGGATGAGAATCTCACATCTATTGTTGCCTTTCAGAAAAACTGTCAGTAAATCTAAAAAAAGAAATGGATACTCCTTTACAGTGAAGAAGAAAAGTCAGAAGCAGATATTTATTTTTGGTGGCTGGTTAGTACAGGGAACTGAACCCTTGACCTTGGTATTGCAAGGCCACTCTAGCCAACTGAGCTAACTGGCCAGCCTCCTCAGAAGCAGATATTTAATAGGGAAGAATTGGAGGTGTTTGCATTAAGTCAAGAATCAGGGCTGCCTGGACACTCCCATTGCCGATATCTGCAACAGCTAGAACAACTGGAGCTTCAGGCAGTGCACGTGCTGGACGAATGGGGAAGAAGGAGGGTACATATGGGAGAAGGAGTAATAAAAAGATATTTTAAGTTTATAATATGAATTATATATGGTTATATATAATATACCTAGAAAATATGAGATCGGACTAAAAGATATTAGAACTGATGAGTTCAGTTGATTGTTATAAGGTAAATGTGCAAAAATCAATAGGTTTTTTAACATATCACCAACAGTAAAGGTATAGTGGAAAATTGCAACCAAAATGATAGAATACCTTGGAATAAATTTAACCAGGAATGTACAAGATATATAAGGAAAGAATATAAAGACATTAAAAATATACCATGATTTTAGAAGAGGTGTTTCAATATTGTGAAGACGTTATTTATCTTGAAATTAATTTGTAACTTTTATGTAAGACCAGTGAAAATCTCAAAAAATGAGACTTTTTTTCTCTTTGGAACTTGACTGATTAAAATAATCAAACTTTAAAAACATAAAGTTTGTGTTGAAAAATAAACGTGAGAATAGCTAAGCAACCTTTGCTAAAGTATAGAGCATGACTTTTGCCATCTGTATTTTAAAATATACTGTTGCAGGACTAAACAGATCAATAAAACAGTAGAGCAGGTGGTTCCAAAATGCCAGCCCATTGAGTTGGCCTATTAAAATCACCTGGAGGAGCTTTATATCTCCTGATTTCATAGTTTGGGGTGCGTTGTAGGATTTGTATATCACAGGATTCCCAGCACCTCCTGATGTGCAGCTGTGCTTGGAACCTCTAACATAGACTGTCTGTTACAAGAACCGGAAACAAAAGGACGCATGGATTGTGAATTGAACTGAAAGGATCCTTGGGATAAATGGATTTCTTTAAGAGTTGGAAGGAAAACTTTTTGGGAGGGGGAGGAGGCATGTAGGTGTATGCCATTGTGGTGAGGGTTATTACTGCTGGGACAGATACTGAAGTCATTGTAACCTCCCTGGTTCATGGGACGTGGTGGTGGGATGATGTAGGACCAAGAGTCACTGCCCAGATGGCAGGGTCTCAGGAGACTGGCGTACATTGGCATCATAGAAGGGCCATGAGTTCCTACATTGGCCAGGCCTCTCTGCACTGGACCTCTCTTCTAATCCCCTCCCTTTCCTGCACAGTAAAATCCCACGTCCCAGATGGGGAGGGATTTCTAAAGAGTGGTGGTCGAGGTGAGTCTCCAAATGTGACTCACCTCACCCTCAGATTGCTGTTTGTCTTCGGGGCTCTCATCAGTTATGATGGGAGCCCTGGGCTGGCCTCCATGTGTTATAAATGGAGCTGCATGGAGATTGGTGTGAGGTTTGGGGTCCAGCCTCAGCAGACCAGGTGAACACCATGAAATAAATCCCACCTAGAAGATACAGGGATGATGCGGAATCCCAACAATTGAGTCCTAGCCTAACTTCAAAAGGAATGGGTGAACATTGTGATGCAGAAGGTTGGCAGTGTTGAGCGTGAGCCACGTTTATTGCAAAGACATGTAAGATATTGACTGTTACGGAACTGCCACCCAGTGAACTGCATGAGGAGGCCCAGGCCAGTCTGTGAGGTGAGTGTGCCATGCTCACTGACTTGAAGCCATCTTCACATCCAAGGGACCAGGTGGAGCAGGGCCCCTAGAGCAGGGGGCTCTCTCCATGGAGGTGGCCCTCTGCCCTATACCGCGGTGGACATTCCCACGTGAGGGCCGGTTTCCCCCGTTCTCTCCTCCATGGACTTTCCCCCAGATTTTTTCTTTTCAGAAGTCTGCTTTTTGCACGTGCTTTGTAATATAAAATAGGAAGAGTATAGACTGTAGCTGGCATAACAAAGATTGAATTTTTTATGCTAGTTGTCTTCTGTTCACCAGTTGATTTTTATTTTTTAAATTTATTTTTATTTTTAATTTTTTTCTTCACTTCTTGGTATTTAAAGCAGTGTTATAGTGTGTCCCGGTGTTGTTATATATACTTTACCATTAAAAGTAAAATTCACTTTACACCTTCACCATGGTTGTTTATTTTCAGTGAGGCACAACTGGAAGAACATGACAGAAGCGATTCAGAACCACATCGGCTCTCTAAATTGGGTCTACAGGTTGTCTTTGAGGGAAAAGGCTGTGACCTATGTCAATTCCTATGGAGAATTTGTTGAACATTATAAAATAAAGGTACTGTTTGAATTTCTCGTCTTTTTTATTGCCCTTCCTTATGATTGCTTATACTTGCCTTGAACTAAATTCCATGTTTCACATCAACGAAGGTAGTTAGTGCGTGTACACACACACACACGCACATGTGCACACACGCCCACATGTGCACACACGCCCACATGTGCATGCGCACACGTGCACACATGTGTACACACACATGCACACACATACACGTGCACATAGCCATTTTCCCCTATTGTTGATTCCATGTGTCGGGCTAAGTTGCAAACATTGAATTTTAAAGAATTCCTAAAGTTATTATCTGCCTTTGGCTTCATTGCCATCTTCAAAGAGAAAATGTTCAGACTAAACAGTTGAAAGATCAAAAGACAAAAAAGTCCAAAATTTTAGCAGTGGAATCCTTTTTTAAAACGAAACCTTAACTAGAACTCCAATAAATATTGTTCGTAAAAGCATTGATGAAAGTAGTGTCATAATTAATGTATTTTATAAGTTTATATTTATAATGTTTATAATTATGAGATCAAATACATAAGGAAAATGAGATAATTTTGATGAGCAAAAACATTTAAAATTAAGTTATGAAAGACAATCAAATACCCTCAGCATCTAGTTTTTCTACTTTGCTTTGGTAGCACAGTGTAAGACAATCCTGACAAGATTTTAGATTATTTTGTAGTCAGTGGTTGTCTCAACTTAGAAAGATATGAGGTGGTCCACTTAAAGCCACCCCATTAAACCCTTACGTGGGCCAGTTTGAATTACATTATCCACATGCCACACAGTGGAATTATAAGTTGGTTTTATTTCTTGAACTGTAATATGCCTGGCACAGATGGTTGAGTAAGCCAGTCACGCCCCAGCCAGACCTGCCTCTTCTGTGGTGCCTCCTTTAGAGATGTCAGTGTCCCCTGTGGCTCAAGCTAGACCTTCAGGTCCCCCTTTCATCCTGAGCCTGCGCTTGCTTGTCTGTTTCAGGACTGGCCCAAGCAGTCTGGCCCCTGTCCCCGGGCTGTCCACCCTCCATCCCAATGATGGTGCCAACCCACTTGTTCTAACACCTTTGCTGGTTTTGAATTTTTTAAATGAAAATGTATTTATGAATTACTTGTTTAATTAAAAATAATGAACAATCTCTGTTGGTCCCCATAGCCTAAATGTTAGAATGGCATGTAAAAGCCTTCACTTTTGGCTCTGATCTGTTTCATGTCACCACTGACACAGCCCTGCTTTCTAGTCACGTCTGGCCACTTGCTGTGCCCCAGACACCAGCTCCTTCCAGGCCTGTGTGCTTTTGTTTGTCCTGTTCTCTTTCCAGGTCTCCCTTCCCCTCAAATCATTTCAGTTTTCTCATCTCCACTTGAAAATCTCCACTCTGTCTTTGAAGCCATCCTTGACTGGCTCTCTAACCCGCTACCTCACCCCCACTGTGGTGCTTTGAGTAATAGTTTGCAAAGACTTCTGTTTTCCGTGCTGGCACTTAACACAATCATTGTTATTTTTTGCATGTCTGTTGTTATGTTGAGTGAGATGCTCAATAAGGGTGATGACTGCTTTATCCAGAGTGTCTGATACTCTGTAGTATTTGCTAAATAAGTGAAGTTTACTTTTCTTTTTCCAAGGCAACCAATAGAAAAGGACAGGAAACTTGTTATACTGGGGCAAAATTCGTCATAGCAACAGGTCAAAGGCCACGGTATTTAGGAATCGAAGGAGATAAAGAATACTGTATTACTAGGTAAGAGGAAATAGTCCATTTTAACTTCAATAAATTGCATTATATGTTTCCAATTTATTTATTCCCTGTCTTATTCCACAAAGGATTTGAAGTGATGAAATAAAAGTATGTGCAATGCAAAAAACTAAGTAATGAGACAAAGAGAAAATAAAGTTAGGTAAATAATAAGGTCAGTGGTAAAATTTATGCACGAAAATATGCTATATGTTTCTAGATGATTGCTGGAGGTGGTCTGGGAATTTGGTTGTAAATTTCCTGTAGGCCAAAGCAAAGAAGTAAGTACATTGAGCTCAAGTGTCTCTCTGATCAGAACGAGCCAGCTGGTCAGGAGCAGCACAACTCTTCTCAACACTGAGAAATGAGAGGAAATTCCTGGATGGTCAAAACGAGGACACTGTATAATGTCGCACAATGACTCGCTAACTTTTGAGCAGACTCACATTAAGAAATCCATTTTCATTCTGTTGTTCAGGTGAACATCCAGCCACGCACACATCTCCAAATCAACACTTTTTCTTATTATTACGTATAATGTAGTCTGATATTTCCTGTTCTGTTTTATTTTTAAGAAACTTTTGCTTGTGATCTAATTTGATTTTGAAAACATGGAGGTACACACCTCTCACTCTCTGCAGTGGACCCAGTGACAGGCTTCAGGAGGCAGCTGCTTCCAGTTCACTCAAGCGCCGAATTGCAGTTCAGCCAGCAAAACCTGAGTCACTCATTTCATTTTCAGTGCCTAGTACTATTATTTTTCTCTTTCAGCGATGACCTTTTTTCTCTGCCTTATTGCCCTGGCAAAACGTTGGTAGTGGGTGCCTCTTATGTTGCTCTGGAATGTGCAGGATTTCTTGGTGGCCTTGGCTTAGATGTCACGGTTATGGTGCGCTCCATCCTTCTTCGTGGCTTTGATCAAGAAATGGCAGAGAAAGTGGGTTCCTACATGGAACAGTGTGGTGTTAAGTTCTTAAGAAAGTTTATACCCGTGGTGGTAAGTCTGACGACATTTAGAATTCCTTTTGTTTTCTTTCTCACTCTCTTCTGTGCTCAAATAGTGTTAAATGTAGTGTTCTCACCCCCAAATCTACAAGACTGACCCCATTTGTCCCCTCATCCCCTCCTTTGATAATGGACGAGGTGTCCTTGCTCTTCCCAGAGGCGGGGTCCCTGCCTCTCTCACTTTTTCTCACCTTCTCAAACGAGCCCCTGCCCTCCCTGCCTGCCTGGCTGCCTGGGTCCCCGGTTTTCTTCTCCCTTCATGAGAGAACTTCTTCACATGCTGCTCCTGATTTCTAGCCTCTGTCCCACACGTAGTTGACTCTCAGCTGCTTTTGTCTCCACCATTTCTTTAAAACTGCTGTCGTGTTTTTAGCAAACTCCCTGTTGTCAGATCCAGTGGTCGCGTCCCTGTCCTGATCTTCCTGAGCTGCTCTGCGGCATGTGGTAAAACCACGCTGCTTCCATTTGAAGCACCCCCTTTCTGACTTCTGTGGCCTCTCTGTCCATGGTTCTTCTCATCCACAGCCACCCAGCCTTTAAACATCAGTGCAGGTTTCCATCCTGGCCCCCTCTTCACCGCTCTGCACTTTTACCTGGACGATCTTCTTTAGGGCCATGGTTTTAAGTATTATCTAGAAGTTAATAATGACTCTCAGATTTCCATCTCCTGTTCAAGCATCTCTCCTGAACTCCACACTCATTTATTTATACAACTGCCTACCGGATATTGCCACTTGAATCTCTCATAAGCATTTCAAATTTAACAAGACAAAAGTGGAAACTCTAGATTTTTACCTAAGTGTATTCCCCTGCCAGTCTTTCTTGCCCATCAAAGTACTCAGTAAATGGTACCATAGTCTACACAGTTTATTAAATGTACATCTAAGACACATCCCTTCAGTTCCCCTTTTATACTACCTCTAATCTCAGCTAATCCATTAATTCATTTCTACTTCCAAGATGTATCTTGTAAGGACCT
>NW_007740116.1:0-495 GCF_000696425.1 Galeopterus variegatus | reverse complement strand
CTCTAATCTCAGCTAATCCATTAATTCATTTCTACTTCCAAGATGTATCTTGTAAGGACCTTTTTCCTCTCTCTGCCTAGTCCAAAAACCTTAATATGCTCACACATATGTATATACCAATACACACACAAGCACGCACACACACACACACACAGACATGCATGTGTTCACACCCTTTGGCCATTTGTTTTCTGTCACTTTACATAGAGTAATTACATTATTTGTCCTTACTAGGTTCAACAGTTGGAGAAAGGTTCACCTGGAAGGCTGAAAATATTGGCTAAATCCACTGAAGGACCAGAAACTATTGAAGGAGTATATAACACAGTAAGCTTTTACTTTATAAGCAGCAAGTGATTGAACACACTCATAAATTAGCAGAGATGAAATTTATGGAAAAATTCTACCAGGATTAACATTTTTTGATTCTTTATGAGAGTATAATAAGTGGAATATAGGTGGGCTGCTGACATTTGAGTGTCCAGTGGTACATAA